>NC_071570.1:70132870-70430370 GCF_026979565.1 Vidua chalybeata
GTGGATTCTGCCTGTCTAAACCTTTAATAAAGTCTTTGACACCATTTTCCCCAGCATTCTGTTGAAGAAACTGGCTGTTCATGGCTTGGACAGGTGCAGTGCCAGTGGCTGAAAAACTGGCTGGATGTCCACACCCAAAGAGTGGTGGTGAATGGAGTTACATCCACTTAGTGGCTGGGCACCACTGGGGTTCCCCAGAACCCAGTGTTGAGACATATTTTGTATCTTTTTATCTTTGTCTATCAACTATTTGGACAAGGCATCAAGTATACCCACAGTCAAACGGCACCAAATTGAGTTGGAGTGTACCTCTGCCCAAAGGCTTCTTAAGAAGGCCCTGCAGAGGATTCTGAACAGGCTGGATCCATGGACCAAGGAGAATGGAATGAGTTTCAAAAAGGGCAGGTGCCAGGTCCTGTCCTTGGGGCACGACAACCCCTGCAGTGCTAAAGGCTGGGTCTTAGTGTTGGAAAGCTGCCTGGAGGAAAAGGACCTGGGGGTTCTGGTAGAAAGCAGCTGAACACATGCCAGCTTGCCAAGTGGCCAAGAAAGCCAAGGGCCTGTGTCAGCAACAGTGGGGCAGCAGGAGCAGGGCAGTGACCGTCCCCCTGTGCTGGGAACTGATGAAGCCACACCTTGAATCCTGTGTCCAGTTTGGGCCCTTCCATTCAGAAAGGACATTGAGGGGCTGGAGCATGTCCAGAGAAGGGCAGCAGGGCTGGGGAAGGGTCTGGAGCACAAGTCTGATGAGGAGCAGCTGAGGGAGCTGGGAGAGTTCAGACCGGAGAAAAGGAGGCTTGGGGTGACTTTATGGCTCTCCACAACTGCCTGGAAGGAGGGTGTAGTGAGAAAGGGTTAAGGCTCTTCTTACTGGCTAAAAGTGACAGGATGAAAGTAAACGACCTCTAGGAGCACCAGGGGAGGTTTAGATTAGGTATTAAGAAAAATTTCTTCAATCAAAGGGTTGTCAAGCATTGGAACAGGCTGCCCAGTGAACTGACTGAGTCACCATTCCTGGAGGAATTTAAAAGACAAGTAGATCCTTTAACTCTATAATTAACAGTTTAATTTTGGATCAATAAGTTATGTAGTTCTACAAGACAGATTCTCTATAACTAAATGCTAATTAACAATTACAGTGAAGTATTATAAGATGAGAGCCTTCTTCTTACAGTCTAACAAGGAATATAACTGGACTAATTTGATAATACAGAGCACATTTTTGTTTCTGGAGAAGTAGAAAGAAGACTCTTCAATTTCCCATCCATATATCTTTACAGATACTAAATATATAGCTATCTTAAAAATATATATTAGATATGTACAAATTTATTTTAAAAATAATAAAAGTTTCTTAGCAATAGAGAGTAACTCAAAAACAAGACCATAAATCCTGAAGCACTGTACTCCTAGGACATAAAAAATACATTAAGAAACCTACACATATTAATATTATATATCTGAAGATACTTCACAGATTGATATATCACATTTTAAAAACTTTTAACTGAATACCCAGCTTCTCAAATTGCAACTACTTACACTTGTTGACTCACTAAGCGGTAAAAGTAACCACACCATGAGTTAACAAAGCAGACTATGTATCTGGATTTTAAAGTGCTGGCACATGACAGTGTTCGTGACACAGCCTTTAATACTGAGTTTCTCACCATTGCCATTACACTCCTTCATCTGGGGTATGAATTTCTGCCACTGCTATATCTTTAACTAATCCTTAACTAGAGGACCAGAACTCAGGAAGATGTTTTGAATAAACATTGAAGAATTGAAGCCAAGGGGAAAACAGATCCCGATTCATACCACAGAGTCTTTTCTTCCACAAAGTCTTTTCTTCCATGTTATTTTTCAAAGCCAAAGGTAGGTTGGAGTCTTGACTGAGAGACTAATATTCATATATTTGTGGTATAGAAAGAGTATTAAAAAAGTGAGTTTGTACAAACACATAATAATTTATCTATACAAAAAGAGATAAACCTATAAATGGTATGTAATGATCTGAAAACACTAATTTTATTCTGGGATACAAAAAATAATTGCCAGTGAGAAGATAACTTTGATGAAATACAATTCTTCAAAATATTTCCAAACTGAAAAAATGTACATCTTGTATCTCTACTACTCTTGTTCAACACAATGCCAAGCAAAAACATTGTTTGACGAGCTTTCTCCCTCAGTGTCTAATTATTTTTTGCTCTGTTTTTGCCTCCCTAATGTTATGACATAGGCCTTTGCTATAGTCATTATTTTCAACAGGACACAGGTTCCCTTCGTTAAAGCATATTAAGGTGTTTTATAGCACCATCATCAGAGAAGCTGCAAGGATTTGTGCTGCTTCATTAAATTTTACAAGGCAGTGTTTCCTGTATGAAATATAATTTTGTACTTTTTTTGTTGTTTTTATTGCCATAACAATCCTTACAAGTTTTTTTTTTTTTTTTTTCTTCTTGCTGTTTGTTTGTTTGGGCTTTTCTGGCAGAAATTAATATGAGAAATATTAACAAGACAAGGTTATTAAAGCTTAGGGATGAAAATATTTGGGATCTCTGCACAATTCTTATACAGCAAGTGGGGATGAAACATTTATTTTCTCTACTTAGAAAAAATGTGAGTTATTAGACCCTTGTCACCTGATGAATTGTCACAGAGTGACAACATTACATTAATGTACCAACATTACTACTACCCATCCATTCACGTGCATCCAGACACTGTGCTTATGTCAGGGGCTCCAACTATTAGAAGTGCAACAATTTCTGTCAAAATACAAGCAAGGTGCACAAAAGTGTCATTATTTCAGCCATGTATCCCTTGTCACAATATGTCCATTTCAGTTATACCAGTAGTGTTTACACAGACTGCAGGCCTTGTTTTCACAAGAGTGAAAGTCCTGCTCATTAGCACTATTCATTGCCAGTTACACAAGAGATCTACTTGCAACTAAATCACATGGCTAAGCCCTACTTTCCTCAAAGACAAATAGTGTTACCAAATATATATATATATATATATATATATATATATATATATAAAAATCAGTGTACCTAAACATCAATAATATAAACCAAAACAACTTGCAACTAACTTTTTGCTACAACCACCTTGTTTCTTTCTGTAGTGAAATATCCTTTTTTATATCCTAATGATAATTACCAAGAAATGCTGAGGGGTTTGGTGATTAAGACATTCATTTAGATAAATAAGCAACAGAACTGATGCTCTTCCAAAATAATTTGAACTTTTACAGATATTGTTAGATACAGACCAAAGCCCACACCAGTAATCATTATTGTTTCATATGCAGGTTATTTTTTATAATCAATCTTCCTCTGTTACATCATAGTGCATTATCATACACTGCATACATGTACCATGTTGGAGGATCAGAAAAATAGAAGCACTGACTTAATATTTAAAAAGCCCAGTGAAGGGAATGGACATAAAAGAACCTTTAAAATGAGTTTATATTTGTAAATCATATACATTCTTTTAAAAGTATTTCAAAAATTTATGAAAAAAAAAGAAATATTAAGTTGCTTTATAAATTAGCTGAAGTTTTGGATATGATGTAATTTATTTTTTCAAATAATTGGGTGTATCTTTTAATGTACTGGCACCCAACATAGTCTTAATATTACTAAAGCCATTACAAAATAGGGCTGTCTTTAAATCAGTTTTGTTTGTGAGACATTCCTGTGTATGCTAAAGTGGTCAGAATTTCCAGAGGTCTGCAGCTTTATAAAATATACCTGGCTGTGGAACTGTCTATTTTAGAATAAACTCATTCTAATCTGAACTACAATGACTAGGGCAATACAGCCCTTTTGTCATCCACTGATACCTGCCATTGCACCATCCAAAATCATACAGGATTCACAGTAAACTCCTCCTTTTTGGGCATACAGAATTGCAATTCCTCTGAAAGATGTACAGACATGATTTGTGACAAACTACAAAAGCATCCTAGCCCTTGCTGGTCACACGGCTCAACTGAAGAAATTCTTTCCCCCTCAAATGCCAGATCAAGCTCCTCATGTGATGCCTGGTCTGAGCCTGTTCCCCTGCCTTCTCCAGGTGGCCGTGTGGGTCCAGGCAGCTGAGCCAGCTGGAGCTGCCTCGCTCAACTTTCGCATCACATTACTTCCGCTTTTCTAACTTTTCCACTACTGAGCACCATCAATTATGCACTAGAATAACAGAGCCTTGGCTCAGCAATGTAACATAAAGGCCAATTATGAATGTAAATAATTTAAACACATGCGTGCCATGTTTCTTTTAGCAGTGATATGTGGCTGGTGGATGAGATGCATTCATAGGGAAGGCTCAGACTTTTAATGTACTGACAACTCCCCCATTCACAAGATGGGGAGGGCCATTTGTGGTGCTGCTGTTGGCCTAACAATAGAGTTAAAAAAAAAGAGGTTTTTAACTAGAAAGAGAAGCACTGAGAGTCATACATATGAGAAGATGCAAGTTCCGAAGTCTACAGTCCAGAGAAACTGGCAAATTCTGTGGACCTCTTCCCCTCTAACTCATTCACAGGAAAGGCTAAGAACAGGTTTTCAGATGTAGAATGCAATGTTAATGTTATAAAAGGCTGCTATCAAACAGCTTAAGGCCACTTAAGAGAGAAAGAGAAACCTGCCTTTTTAAGGAACAGCATGTTAGAAAAATCAGGTTTCTACTGTAAACTATACAAAATTCATTTCCTCTGTGAGGCCATTCAGTGCACTGGTGATGTCACTTGGACAACTGACACCAAATTTTACAAATTCTATTTCTAAGAGTTTAATTTTGCTCCTAGTATGCAACTCAGTGTGATCTCACAGCAGCCAAAGATCATGCACCTGATAATTTCTTCAAAATGTGCAAGTAAAGGTCAAGAGAGGGACTTCCTCAGATAAAAATGGCTAAGGAACAAGTTTGCAATATCTGGATTTAAGTATATTCCAAGTCTTCTATAATATCCTTTGAATGATTCAGCGTTTCTGTCACCAGCTGTCAGAGTAATAAGATGTGGAACAGCTCTAACATATGCTATGTTAAAATAACCAGGAAACTGTTAAAAAAAACTTGCAGTTGAGAGACATAGTTTTAGATTACTTTTTTTTTTTTCTTTGAAAATTCACTAGTACAATTTGACATTGTAATGTAGGATATATGGAATATTTCAGCTAGAAAAATATAGTCCACACTCCAGTTAAATGAGTTTTGAACCAACAGCACACATCTAATAACACAGTTCATATTTTTTATCTGAGTTGCAGATCATGCTACACAGAAAAGCTCCAACGTACAAGGGGTGGGGATAGCCAAGGGGATTAAATTAAGAAATATGAAACTATAACATGTATAACTCAAATGCATGATCTCTCAAACTGTGGTTTGAAAGCTGTGTTGGGATTTAACCATGACAATCAAAAGAAAGGGGTGAAGGGGGGCAGAGGGTGTTGTTGCTTAAAACAGCAACCTTTAATAGCATCCATATGATTTAGCAAATCAGTGTGGCCAAAGTCAATAAATAATCATGCAGCTATTTTCTGAAACAATTTCATTACTTGCTTTGAGCTAACGATCGGTAATTGAGGAAAAGTGTTTTCATATTTCCTCCTATTGGATGCATTTTTGCTAAGTTCCTTTCAAATAAAGAGGTGGATTTGCACCTTTATTGTCATATGAATATTTCAAAGCAACTTCTTTGGAAGGTTACTAGGTTCTTACTGCATATTTTTCCCAGTATTGATCAATGGCAAATAGCCCTGTTTAACTCCTTGTGCACCACCTTCTCTAAGAGTCAGCACATTCATTTGTAACAGACAAGAAAGGCCTCACCAGACTACAGAAGAACCACTAAATTCCTCTGCGGTGAATACTATATGCATGAAATTGTTGTTGTCTCACTGCCAGACAACTTGGAAATCTCCTCCATCAAAAAATGTGCAAATGGTATCAAGTATAATGTCTATTTATTTACTGTTTACCCAGGAGTTTTATTTTATGCTGACTGGTTTGCAGCACACAGCCTTCACAGAGCAGTTCTTTGCAGCCAGGCATTTTATGTGCCATAATGAGGGGCATTTTACAGAAATGGTAATTATCATGGATTTTACATCTTAGGTAGCTGACAGCCTCATAGTGGGAGACCTCCTTACACTTAAGACAAGGTTTCTCATTAAGTAATATGGATACATTTCAGTTTGGTTCCACACAGGCAGGCTGACAGATAAGGCCAAACTTGTAAAGCCAGCCATCCATGGGATGGAAGGTCTCAGCAGTGAGGCAAGATCTAAGATAATTTTAATAAAGAAGGATTGCCATGGACAACATCCCTCTATAAGACAGCTACCAGTTGTGTCGCATTATACAGTAACAAACATTACTCAACACTTCAGAAATCCTTCTCTGGCCACCTCACTACATACATAATGACAGTATACTATTATGTAACTTTTATGTATTTACAAAAAATGAAGAATAAAGATGCATGACACACTTGGCCCCTTGTATTTTAACCACAGTAACCCAAAGTATTTTACTTTCCCAAGTAGACTCTGTCATTTATCACTGTCCTTTCCAACTGCAATTAATCTGTTCTATTGATGAAAACGAGAGCAGTACATCCCCACCCTGTCATTTGCAGGAGCACGTCTTGCAGGTTCCACTGTTTCAGGAATGCTAGACTGGGAGAGTTCATTACAGTTAGTGATGTTTATTGTGTTTATGAAATAGTTTTAGAAGCCACAGTCAACAGAAGGATTAACAAGGACATTTGGTTCAGAGACATTTAGAAAAATAATTAAAGCAGCCATTCAAAACCATGTGGATGGAATGTCCCTGTATGTGGGAGGGAAATACACCCATGAACAAATCTCATAAATTCAGGAACCTTTAGATACCTCTAACTCACTGCTCCCCACTTCTACGTGCGTGCGAAAGTTTGCCTGCCCTACTCATCTGTGAGATCACAAACAGCCTTTAATATTTCATTCTGCACAAAGCACAGAGCGTGCTCAAATTCAATACAAGGAAATGCTTTATCTCTTCCTTCACAGACTAATAATCCGACAAAACCAGAAGCACCAGGGAGTCATGGCAAGTTGTGAGGAAATGACGTGCAGACACTTCTGAACAATTTTATTCCTGTTTACTGTTTGAGACACTTGGAGTGAATAAACACCAATTAAGTGCATTTTGTTCACTGATGCATAAAACCAGACCCAATATCAAGGACCCAACTGGTTACCAGAGTATTTTACCTGGAATAATTATTTGAAACATTTTCCCCCCTACCTTTTTATGTGGTATTAAAAATTTCTTCCCTCATTTTTTGCATGAGAAAATAGGTTTAATTCATAAAATGGAAAAAACCTGCTAATTTAACAAATCCACACCAACAACCAAATGGGAAACTATATCTATGGAATGCTTTAAAAAAGATTCCTATTAACTGCTGAATGTCACTGTATTTTTAGGATTGCCTTAATTTTTCCATATTCTGCAACACTATCATCTCATTTCCTAATGACATCTAAAAATAATATTGTTCATTTACAGTGTATCAGATTGTGTTGCAGGACAGTACTTTGAACAATATGGTCTGGATGTGCTCATGGAGACATTTAGATAGCAACACCCTTCTCCCTTAACAGAAACCTAACAACACAAACATCATTAAAGACATGAGACAGAAGTCCAAAATTTTAGAAGTTCTGAAGTGAAATTATTTACTATTTTATTGCTTACAGAATGTGATCCTGTAGTTAATCAAGCAACAATTGAAGGAAATATGTGTTAATAAAATAATTTCTCTTTGAATGTTAAACTATTGCTTCCACTAGGAAGACATTCGAAATCACTTTAATAAGTATACAAAAAGTACCTACAAATTATGGTAGTAGCCTATCAAGCAATTTTTTGCTGGTCTTATTTCATCCAGCTAATCCAAGATAATTAGAAGTATTTTCACAATTATTTCTGCAGCTATTCAGGAATTCAAAACACACAGAAAGACAGTAAGTGTTGACAAATTAAAAGAAAACTATTTTCTTTATACACCTGCCTTTATAATACCAGGATCCAGGAATTACTTCAGAGTATATATTATTAACTAGAAAAACGCAGAAATTCTAATTAAGGGTTACATGTTTTTTAAAACAAAAACTGGAGAGAATCCATTCAGACTGTAGGAGCCCTTAGCTAAATGCTCATGACATTTAGAAAAGCACTATAATTTTGTTCTGTGACTCCATCAGACCTGGCAGCAGTAGACACTGTCAGGTAAATTACTGCACATACATTGTCTGCTGACACTGAAATAAAAAAAAAAAAAAAAAAAGTGAAAAGGCTAAAATCAGACACGTCATGCCGGCAGACAGAGAAAAGAGCAAAAGTATTCCAGCGTATATGCTTTTAATATGTTACAAATAAACCTTCTTCTATGGTATCTATTTTTCAGGTCCTATCTGGGCATGTAACTCTAGCAGGATTTGGTATTAACTAAGAATCATGATAGATGATAGTGGGTGAGAAATTAAATTCTTAATGGCATTAAAAATTAGACTTATCCTAGTATGGGGGGGGGGGAAGAGACCCCCCCCCCCAAAAAAAAAAAATCTGGCAAAACTTTGAAGGTTGAGAAGTAAACCCAGATGTTGTAACATCCCAGCTGTTGAGCATGATCATATATGTTGAATATCACGCAGGAGCTTAAATATTTATTTTGATCAATATTTGTATGTTGCAGAAAAGCTCAGAGGTGATGAGATGCACAGAGCGCTTAAAAGAGACCAAAAGTCCTCCTGAAAATCCACCATTCCTGATATAAATCACATGTAGCAGGAACTTGAAATATTTTGAAAATTTCCAAAATTTTGTATTTATCCAAAATGTAATTAAAACTAGGAGCCCAATAAGCAGCTATAACATTACATTTACACACAGAAACACAGTACCATTATTGTAAATAGTTCTGCAGCCTGTAAATAGTAAATAGTGTAAATAGTAAATATTGTATATTGTTCAGTTTCAGCCTGATTAATCTAAATGATTTTAGTCTGATTCAGCATGACATTCTTCTATTCACCCAATATTATGAAAACCAGTGAATCACACTATTGTCCTTTAAGAGCACAATTTATACTATCTGTATCATTGCACATGTATTTATGATCAAATTAAGAGCCTAGACGTTCCAGCATGAAACTACACATCCAGCAACCGTAGCTGAAGTGTCACAAGATATATACTAAATTCCTTGAAGTACTGTTTATATATTCACAAGAAATCTTTGGCTGAGGTTGTCCAGTCTTATAAATTCAAGTTGAACCTAAGAATCACGTACTGATTTTAAATAAATTGTTTTAATTTATAATGCTGTCTCTCATGCAAATTGAATTTGAGGACTGAAAAGATACTACGTAAAAAGCTATTATTTCTTAAAACTGCACAAATTTTACTCACCTTATCCACTTCCATGATTATCCCAATTATTTCAATGAGCTGAAATGTCATCCTGCATTACTATTTCTCTTACAAATGACTTCTCAACTGCAGAGATATCCCTCAACACAATTTGTTGTACTCTACTTAGGAAGTGTTGAATATTCAGAGGAAGAAGGAAGAGTTCAGAAGTGTTGAAACAAACAGGAGAACCTGACTTTGTGCCCTAGCCATCGCCACACTTTCTAAAGTAAGAAATTATCATCCTGCTTTTAATTTTAATTTTGTGTAACTCTTTGAAACCAACAATTTATGATGCAGAGTTGTTTGTATATACATTATCAGCAAATTTTTACTGCCAATTCATATATATAATTTTTCTGAGAGACCAGTCAAATACTCTTTTTAAAGTCTGATTTGCAGTTTCAGCCATACCACAAATTAACTTGCTACATCTTACTGGGATATAGGAGAAGAATCCTCAAGATCAATTACTACAGAATTAATCCCATTCATCCAAACTGTTCAGCCATAAAACAGTCCGGCTATATGCTTTTTATTTAAGGCAATTTCTCTCTTTTATCACACGATGTATTTTATTTTCTTATTAAATGTGAACTAAATGAATGAAGCATTCTTTGAGTCAAAAGCAAATGGGCAGCAATTGAGCTCTGTATCACAAATACTAACTTTAATGTGAAGAGGCACAAATTGGTTTTTCTGACATCAGGGGGTCCAAAGATTAAAAAATTAATGTCTGTCCATCCAGACAGGGAACAGCTGTTCACCTAATAAGCCACATTTTCCACTTTTTGCACAGGACTGCAAGACTCCAAAGCTATGGCTGTATTGAAATTAGTTTTGCAAATACTTAAGTCACTAAGGAGCTGTCCTTGCAAAAAAACAACTTCAAACTTTCTCTCCAAAGCCATGCCCTTCCCTTATGTCAGTGGTTAAAATTTTGTCCAAGTAAAAAGTATTTCCAGAAGCCCATCGATTAATTTCTGTGTGCCTCGTCTAGGAGCCATACCATACTGCAGGTAAAAGCAAACCTAAATGACCGATTCCTTTCAGATAAATATTGTTTTATGTTAACTAGCTGTATTTTTCAGCCCCACACATCTGCATTTACCAACTACTTTTGCCAGCAATTTTTGTCCTCTGTTCCCAGTACTAAAACAAGAAGAGATCCTGTTCTAGTCATTTCCAAGTTATTTCTTCCTATGAGGGCAGCTAAGAAATACTCCTCAAAATCAGGGGTATTGTATTTTTAAATTACAAAGAGCAGCTGCTTTACAGTGAATAGGGATATGTAACCTCAAATTGCAGTTCTTAAGAGGTCACAGTTTAAATCCAGTTATGTATAAGAGGATGAGCAAACTTAGCTTTGATTAGCTGCAAAGTGATAGAACCCCCTTATTCACTTCCTTTTCTCCTTCTCCCCACTTCTCAACTTAGTCAAGAGAGAAAAGAACGGGGGGCCGGGAGGGGGGTGGGAAGGAAAAAAGAGGAGAAAAAAAAAGGCCCACGCGCTCTCTTTGCTTCACTGATCTGTTGTTCGGGGAAACTATCTGCCCATACACAGCCCCTTAGCCATCTGGGCCATGAAGAGCCCTCAATCCCAGCCCTGAATAGTAATTGTCTCAGAGAGCACCCTCACAGGCATTTCAGGCAGTGGGGCTTATTAAAATCCTGAAGGGCAGTAATCCCTGAATGCCACTAAAAAGATCTCCAGCTGCTACCATTTATGAAGTGGGCTTGACAAGAAAGAGAAAAGGAGAGGGAGCTGGGGGGAGGGAGAGAGAGGGAGGGAGGGAAAGAAAAAGAAGAATTTAGAAGAGGCAAGATATCCAAATAGGGCCCCCATCAGAAGAGTCACATTTTATCAGCTTAGGCTTTCTTGCCTCAGTTCCCAAAGGTATCTCCATCTAAAACTACATTATGTCTTCCTTTTACTTGCTCCTGGGAGGATGTGGGGGGAACACATCATGAACGTATGCTTACAGAAGATCTAAAATGAGGTAGGAAAAAGAAGGAAGGCAGGCAGGCAGGTGAGGGAGCCAGAAGCAGAACTGAGGTCTGCCTTTTCCCAGCTGGTATGAAGAAAATGCCTAGATGTGAAAGCATTCAAAAATCATATTCTCATATGTGTGTATCTCTCCCTCAGTAATTCTGGGAAGGTCTTTTCATCTCATTAGGTTAAGCTGATTAATAAAAATTCAGCAGTTTGTCCATTGCTTCTTCAGAAGTGGTGAAGCAAGTTGAAAGATGCAGGCGGAAGGTTTTTGTGTTTGAGACAATAAGTGGGGTGACTTCTAAAATCCTTCATTGTCATCCTCCATTAGAGATAAATAGACACCTTGGCTCAGATTCTTCAAACAAACACTATGTTGCTACACTTCTTTATTTTCTACTAACCTTCATGAAAAGCTTTAACCCTTCCAAAGAGCGGGGATTTTTGTGTGTGTGTTTTACAATTCACCAAGTAAGTGAAAGCTTTCTCTCATTTCAGCAATTATTTAGACAAGCTGTTGCAAAGGCATTCTTGAACACCTATGTCAAATAGAGAGGCTGTGAAAAAGGAAGAATATGAGCTGGCCAATTGTTATATTTTAGTAAGAAAATGCACTCAAAACTAAAGGTGAATGTGAAATTTATATATCTTCAAAAACTGCTATAACTTAAATAGGGTTTTAAAAATATTCTAGCAATCAGAATTTTAAAATTCTGCATTAAGAAAGTTGAAAGCCTATGAATTAATTTAATTCATAATCTAAAGCCCTAAGGATAAAATGACACATCTGTTCACTAGCAGAAATTTATAAATTTTGCATTTTGAGGCATTATCCATTTCTGAAAATAAGTATTTTATCCAAGCATGTCAGAGGTTGACTGCTCAAGTAAAAGATCAGATTGAAAAATCAAACCATTCCTGTTTCCTGATTATTTACGACAGAGCCCATTATAAATTTTAAGTTTCTTTAAACTATTTTATGCACAGGCATCAAAATATCTTAACAAATACATATAAAACCAGACCTTCAGAATTTCATAATGTTTTGAAAAAATACTGCAATGTCAGCATACTTTAAAGAAATGCCTCATCAGACAGGCATTTAAAAGACATGTTCAAAGTATTGAAAAAGATACTGGACCAGAATTTCATGACATTTAAAAAAAATGTGACCAATTAGATTAAATATCATGCATAAGTGTACACATATATGAGTCTGTATCACCATTTTTATTCTCCATTAAGGCAGAGTGATAGACCAGATATCATGAATCTTATCTACTGAACCTTGTACAGATCATTGTAAAACATGCCAATTTTAATATTCCATGAGGCAGAGTAACTGCAGCTTTTAGAGAGAATCCTTGTGTCAAATCAGCAAGTTGCTTTTTAAGTATGCAAAAAAAGCATCTAGCACTTGCTTTTTAAGTATGATTTAGGCTTGTACCTAACATGCACAGAGATAAAACAACCATTTTCATGTTCTGTTTACAAAAATGACATAGAACTAGATTCTTTTGAACTTTTAGTTCAGGTAAGAGATTATAAATTACAATGGAGGCCTTCAGGAACTTGCTAGGTTCATACTTTATTATGCCCTTTTGGTACAACCATTCTAATATGTCACAAAAGGTTAAGTAATTATGCAAAAGAAAACACCCATGCTTGCTGTGGGCTCTAGCAAAGCAGATTTTAATGCTTCAAAAAGAACCTTAATTGATGCATCCTAAATTTTCTGGCTGTAAAACCCAAATTACAGTACTGAAACTGTTATGTTAAATGAGAAACAGGAAGATAGACATATGAAGAATAAGGAAAAATAGAAGGAAAATTACTTAGACATAACAGCTTGGAAATAACTGCTTTTATTTAATTGATTTAATTAATATAAATATAAAATATACATTCAGGACATATATCCATATCATCAGTGTAAGCAAAGAAGCAATTCCAATAACCCTTCCCAAGAAAAAGTTAAATGCATTACAGTAAGAATACACACCTGTATATTGTCCAGAATTTCATGTCCTGAAATATAGCAATGAAACCCAGTACCTGACTGTCAAGAAATAAAATTATTTTGCCCACTTACAGTACCATTGTTTGCTATTGTTTCTGATTAATCAAGCTAAATTAAGCTTAGCTGCTCTAAGCCTGATTCTTACACTTCTCATTAGTCAATAAATGCAAAATCTGGTTAACAAATATAGAAAAACATAAAATTCAACTCCTTTCTGAAGCTCTAACACGGGGGCAAAGACACAGTAACTGTGTTCAGTTAGGAGGTTGTGTACATCCCTGACTCATCTATCCAAAGCAAGGAACTAGCTCGACTCAAAGCCTGTGCCCTGGGAGAACAGCAATTTACCATTTTTTGTGATTTCAATTAATTCACTGAACAGCCAAACTTCATAGGCAAAGGGCTGCACCAAAAAAAAAAACCCAGGAAACTGTTAACTGTGAACTGCAAATCAACACCTGCACAGATGATGAGGGGATTTCTTCCTTTGTTCTCAAAAATGACCTTTTTCAGTGTGAAAGGTGTGAACTGTTACCAGAGCACAAGGCAATGTAATTCATCCATTGCTTCAGTCCTTCTGGAGATGGAGAAACTTCTAACAGGTCTTTGTACAAATTTCTGACCTTTGCAAACTCGTACTATAAATAAAACTCTCTTGAGAAGATTTTTTTGAGAAACAGCACACCTCCCAGCCCTTACAGCGTTTTAACTGAGGTTCTTTTAAAAAAACCCTGAGAGAATTAGATTTTTAAAAGAATTAAATAAAAATATTGCAATAAATTAATTCAGTTTTGTAGTAACATATGTCCATTATAAAATTTTGTTATTACAAAATAGGAAAGTAAATATAGAACTTCCAAGAGAAACAATATGCATGACTGGTGTATGAAAGAGAGTATTTTGCAACAATATGGTACAGTTACTCTCCTTATTTGAAATTCAGATGTTTACAGAAAACTAGAATAAAAAATTATGAAGAAAACAAATGCAACTCAGTGTGCAATAGTAAGTTCCAATAACTATCTGTTTTTTAAACTGAGTTCTGCTAAGATGGGAAAACAGCTGGTTAGAAGAGTAGTGTAAAAAATAACGTTGCATTATGGAGCTGTGAGGCAAATGCAGCATTGCAGAGACAAAAAAAAAAAAAAAGTAAGACTTGTGAGCTTTCTAGAAAACTCATGGTTACAGTTGAAATTTCAGCTAGAGTAGTGAGGGAACACAATTTTGATTTTTTCTTTTTAGCATGAAGCTGAAGAAATATTACACGAGTACATTTGATTGGTCATTCTATTTTAGTAAGTGCCAGTCAATTCACAAATTAATGTCATTGACAATAGTAAATCTGGCAAATACAAAGAAACCATATGTAGTTTTCCAAGTTTAACAAAAAACAATTCCAAAATGTAGACATGTTTCGCTCTGTCATATACACATGCCTTAAAGTTAAAATAAAGATCATACAGCTTATGGAACAGAATATTGTTCTGATTGCTGCAGAAGAAGCAACTCTGAATTTTTCTGTCTGCAGAGCATCAACCATAGTATAAAATTTTGGTGGTAGTTGAGGAAGGGAGGCATAAACCCAAATGAGAACAGTATTTTAAAAAAGTAAACAAAACAAAAAAAAACAAACAAACAAAAACGCACACAAAAAAAACCCACAAAATAAAAGCGGCCCAGAAAAGGGCCTTACTTGTTTCCTAATACAGGCTGTATTGGAAGTCAACTTTGCACTTGAGGCATATGCAAAAATTCTTTTTAACGATGTTTAACTTTTCCAAGTTGGTGGTTGTGATGCAGTGTTTTTCAGTAAAATCTATTTTCCATTGCTTTAAAATCCAAGGCAGAACAAGACCGAAGAAATGGTTAAAACTATAAAGGAAGATGTAAATTTGTTAAGTGTTTCAAGTACTGGTTGAAAAAAACACAGATTTACTGCAGAAAAAAACAATCATAAAGCTTCCTCTTTTATGTATAACTAAAATGCCCTCAACCATGCATTTCTGCATTCAAAATATATACAGGATCCTCAACAGGATCTGGCTATAATATAATATTTGCACAGCATATAATATTTACATAGGGTATGCCTCTTATTAGGGGAAAAAAGACAAAAATGTTTGCAATGGGGTGATGATACAACACTCCAACCAGATTTTATACCTCCAAATACTCTATAATATTTATACCTCCAAATAAGCCAATTTCTAATAAAATTCTAGTAAACTAAAATTTCAGTCACATTGTTCCACAGCAGTTTACAATAATGTGTCACCTGTCTATCAAAAGACATCTTTTCTCACTTTGAAATAGTACCGCTCTCTGTCAACTTGAAAAATGATGCTTTTGCTAGCTTTTAAAGCACTCAACTTCAAATTTCTCATCAACAGTATTTTCATATTTTAGGTAATTCCCATCCTTGCCTCAACCTCTTCTACCCAACCCACGGAAACTGAGTTTCATCCTGTTACAGTGCTGCTAGACAGTGCAAGCAAAACACAGTGAAGATTTGTTGTTATTAGCACACTGTCAAGCACTTCTTAGATAAAGGACTAGTGCAGTAACAAGACAATCCTATTCCCATCTGAGGTGAAGTAAACAGAGTTTGCTTTTATACAGATCCCTTCATATTCAAAATATCCCAATATGCTTTACAATAATGAGATAGATACACTGTCATTTCTGTAGACTGAAACGCAGAGGGCAAAGCTTTGTCTTGCAAGCTGGAATAAAAGGAGGTCATGGGTCCTTTGAAGTTTCCTTACATCACCTAGACTGAAAGACAGGATGGAACGGAGAACATAACTGAGACAAAATAGAAAGGGAGGAGGGCAGGTGACCATTGTGAAATGTGTGAGACATCTCTTTCATCATATTTAAGGAGCACCGATCCAGAAGTAAAAATTAATCAGCAGGGAAAGATTTGGCTTTTGTTTTTTTTTTTTTTAAGACTGGCAACAGGTACAATGCTAATCCTATTTTTTTTTTTTTTTTGAAGGCTCTTCTTGGGCAGGAAGGGAGGGAGGGAGGGAGCCTGGAAAGATGAATTCTGCTTTCATGACAGCACGTCAGGGATCTATATGCATACAGAGATTCAGTTCAGGTGAATGTAATGTAGTAGGCTGTACTACCCACCCACTCAACGTAAGTACTTACCCAATAATGAGGTAAATATCCTGGCAAACAAGAATTTTAAAGGAACTTAGTAAAAATTCTTCTAAGGAAAACAGAAAGGGGACAGGAAAGTACAAACAGATCAGACAGTTCCCCACTGCATCTTAAAGAAAGGTCCATCACCCACCTGGCACTGGCTGGCAGAAGCTTCTCCAATGAGGATGGACCAGCCAAGGAAAGCACAACAATCTGCAGCCTGTGTTTATTGCCAAGCTGTGTTTCCAAATGAATTAATAAGAACTGGTAGCCTAATTAAACTACATCCTCTGCATTTTGCCTTTCTTCCGTACAGTCAAGCAATAGCTACATAGAACAGAACAGCAGTGGTTAAACTCTCCCAAATACTTCATACATCACTCCTTTGATTAGAGCCTCAAACTGTGAGGCAGCAAGAGCTGCCCAATAATCCACCTTTATTGCTTACTTGTTCACAAAGGATTGCGGAGTCTTTGGGAAGAAGCATCCCTTAAAGGAAAAAGTTTGTACCTCTTCTTCACATCCCACCTAAATGTTATGAAAGCTATGTTCATCTAGCAACTTACAAGAAAGAGGATGGTTTTGGACACTCCACCTCTGCAAAGCTTTATGCAAGCCACATAAAGTCTTTGCCCCTTTTCTAGTTGGAAGCTTCCCTTCCCTCAGCATTGAGCAGTTACTCCTTCAGCTGTGCTCACTCTTCAATGTCCCCTACTGTCTTTCTTCTTTTCCTAATACTTGCATACTTTAGCCTTGGCTATGGAGTACTGGCTAAGAGGAAACAATAGTCCCCTTTCAAGTCTTCAGAGTGAGCTTTGAGCAAGGCTCTGCTCAGGGACCCAATCAATATCTACTGCAGTTTCAAGCCACCATTTCATGGCTCCTTCCAGGCAGAACACACTAGCTGGGAACCCCTAGACCTGGTATTATTTGCACAAGGTGAAATTAAAGGGATAAACAGATTACAGACAATTATTTCCTTGGAAATACTCATGGTCACAGAACAAAAAGAAAAAAAGAAAAATGGAAGTGGGGGGCAAGAAAGATAAAAGGACACCCTACAATATAACAACTTCTGTTTGAAGAGTAATCAGCCACTTAAAATTAGGAAAGTAGTTCTTCCCCTAAAGCTGGTCAGCAAAGTTTGAAAATCACACATCAGGTAGCTACTACCATAGTAGTAGCAAATCCAGTAGGATGGCAAATCCATTTAAAGTGAGGCAAATAAATGAAGTTTGCAAAGAAAGCCCACCTCATTAGCCACCTAAAGCACTCATTCTCTTTCCAACACCTAGGTCTCATGGCATGACATCAAACCAGAGCATGACCATAGATTATAGCAATGCATCCTTTTCCACAGATACAAGTTCCTGAAGTTCAAAAATCATATGTAAGAAACACGCTTTCAGCTTATCAAATGAACAAAGACAGAAAAAAAGGTTAAGAACTGTCTTTTGTCACATTAAGGACCAAAGTAACATGGATGGTTTATAAGTAATGATAGTACAATTAAATGTTTTTAAATAAACTTTTTTTCACTAAAATTTCAGGATTATTTTTCTTTTCATATTGCATTCACACTTCTGTAGAAGTATTCACCTGAATACTTCTAGAAGCTTGCAGAAAAAAAAAAAACCAACAAAATCAAAAGATGTGCCATGATGGAAAACTTAGGTTACAATTTAGAGAATCTCCCCTCCTTCTTCATTAATTTCTCCTCTGTCTCTCCATAACAATCCACATAGTACCAAAAAAAAAAAAAAAAAAAAAAAACCCTCCTCCCAAAAATCTTATTTCTGACAGTAAAATACAAATGGACTGACAATGATAATTTACCTGTTCAAACTGAAAGACAGCTATATGATTTTTTGTTTAGAGTGGTTGGAGTCCTGTCTCAATATGCTCTCCCATGTTAGATTCCACTGAAAGTTTTGAGTCAAAAAAACTGACAAGCTACTGTTAAAGCAGGAAAAATTACAGCTTTAGCTTCAGATGTGTCAGGATATTTTGAAAAAAAAAAATTCATATCAGCCCTGTTGATAAAGGGCATCAACAGCAGAACAGATGCATCGTTCCACCGTGCATGTTCAATTTTCAGATGCATGAAGTTTTGATTGTTGAAGCTGCTTCATTGGAGAATGTTGCATTATCATCATGGCATTTGTTTGATTTTAAAAATTTGCCAACATCAGATAGAATTTCCAATTCCACTCCTCTCACTTTAAGGAAATGTAGGAAAGCTTATAAGCATGGAAGTATAAAAACACAGTAAAACTAAAGGAAATCACAAACACACCTACAACAGATGAAAGACTCCTGAGTAAATACGAAATCTTTGCTTCTAAAACAAAGTGTACAAAATAATAAAATAATGAGGCTTCCAAGCCTCAAATAAATAGGGTATTTTGTACTATGTTCAAATGTCTCTTATTCATCTTTTAAATTATCTTCTACTAACCTCATTTGCAGGGTGAAAATTTTAATCAATATATGGATAAATAAATTGTATAAAATAAATACATACCCATGCACAAAATTGTAGTTTTGATGAGGAGTAAACATTCAGTAAACAATAATCAAAGTAAAAGGTAAAATCAGTGGGTTTTGCAAAAGTGGTAAATGAAAACACAGGGTAAAAAGTTTTAGAGACCTTTAATCATGTTCTATTGTTCAAAACATCTTAGGATTACGAGTAATGTTTTTGAAATTTAGAGAGAAATTAAATAAGAGAATGAGGCAAAGTGAACTACTGTCAGCTGAACAGTGGATTTCATTCCCTTCTACTACTGCAACTTAAAAAAATAAAAGAACATTCAGTAAACTCAATGGGAATTTCATGCAAATATAGCACAGCATCTGGTCAGAATATGTTACCATGCCATTTCTTCTATTCTATGCTCATTAGATAAATATGGCAGAATACAACTTACAGTTTATTCCCAAGCACTTGTTAAGGGAACACTGCAGAACAAGTAATTAATTATCCCATTTTATCATAAATCAGGATATACTGTATTAAGGAGATAGTTTCTCAACTTCATGCAAGTAATATTTGTGTAAACAATGTTATGTTCCTCTCATACATTATTTAAATAAAAGCATTACTGCACTGATACCAACTGCAGTAGCTAGGAGCACAGGAAATGTTCTTCCTAAAAACCTATGAAATTATCTTGAGAAATTAGTATTTCTCAGACCAAAACCAATAACAAATCTACCCCTAACAGGAATCAAGTAATAGTACTAGTGTCTAGAACATTTAGCTGAAAAACACAGAACCTTTTCACCTGGGTACATCACGTACTTTTGGGGCATAAGACACTACCAGGACTCATTTTGTCTCAGACATATCCATTACATGGTGGAAAGCAGACAATATTTTATCTTAGGCATGGGACTAAATCTGAAGGAAAACTGTTAATTCAGGAAGACTGGGTTAAATTAACCTGATACTAAGCCTAATCTAAAAATTAAGTCTTGTATGCATCCACTATACTAGCATTATGAAGTAAATAAGCTTGCACACAGAAAGAAGAAGCAGCCATTCCTCTGTCATTCATTAAAAAAACAAGTACAGAAATCCTAATTGGGCACTGCAATGATCTGATTCACTCAGAGAAGTTCCAAAGGCAAAATTGCTTTCATCAGTAACAATACATTACCTCCAAACTCCACACCTAAAATTAAGTGCTTAGGAAAGTCTTCCAAATGCTGTGTTCTAAGGAAGGCCATTATATGAGCACTAAATCAAGACAGCTAGTATGGAAAATGGAAAACGGAGATTTCTTTTTACAGTAAGCTATAAAATTCAGTTCAGTCAGACACAGGATCTGAGAAAGCAATAATAAAGTAATGCTGTAAATCACTAAAAAACTTTTTTTTTTTAAAGCTAGCTACCATGTTTTGGAGTAGAAACACTGAATATAGAGATTCTCCTCATAAAGTGTTCTTTGCACGTAAGTTTTATATAATTGAGATACAGAGAAACAGTTTGCTTGGAATTTGAATGCAGTGAATAGCCATGATATAATGAGATGCAAGTATGATCTACCTCTGTAATTAATTTTCCTTCTTCACCCACACTGTCACTTGTTATGATAATGTGAATCTTAACCTTAATGAGAAATTTCATACAACCTTGATTAAAGATACTGCAAATAACAACATTCTTTTTATTTTGCTTTTTTTCAACAAATAATCTCTTCTACACTCTCAAAACTCCCAACCCTTCTGCTAATGAAGTTTCCATCTACAACAGAGATTTTTAGAGAGTCATTTATATGTCATGTTTTTAAGTGAGGATTATGCTAGTATGTGTAATACAAAATGATTGTGCTCTGCAGCAACTGTTCTTAACTTTTTTTTTTTAAGGTAGTTTGTCTGAAGACTTTTTTAAGATGCAAGTTCCTCAATAAAATTGTGTATGCATTCCTTTACAACATTTGTGAATTAACACAAAAAGTTATTAAACATTCTCACAACACTTTTGAAATGTAATTTGAAAATCAACACAAAAAATTTTCCAAGATTTCCAGAAACTTTGCAGGCAACACCCTACAAATACATATACATAGTATTAAATTGGGCCCAGTGTCTTAAAACAGGATCTACCATCTCAGAGACAACAAAACACAATCAAATTTCATACATGAATGATGGATACAGTTTAACAACCTGTAAAATTCTAAAAATTAGAATTGGAGTTTTTTACAATACTCTATTTTACCGAAAATAAGTTTATTTCATCAATATGTATCTTCTCAAATTTAACAAGGGCCATATTTCCTTCAAGATTATCTTCATCTCATGCTGTGTCTCATAGTTAATAGAAAAGAACAAGTCCACTAGAAACCAAGAAAAATGTAATACTTGATAATCCATGAAATGAAAATGCATAAGAATGATTGCTTTCTCAGCAATCCCAGACTACAGGGACATAGGAATAACTGCTCATCATTTTGGTAAACAGGTAATAAATTACATGGTTTATATATTATATAAAGATTTTATATTTACAAGAAGTAGCATTCTCCAGAGAGCTCTCTATTCTAAGAAGGCTATTATTCGAATTTCTATAAAATAGAGACTTCTTTCCTGAATACAGTGATTTAGTTATATCAGTTAGGAAATCATTCCATCCTATTTGGGCATTCACAAGATCCACTCATTTTTTAAGGAGTATTGCATATACTGCTTTGGAAAACACAAAACACAAGTATCCCAGTAGTGTACTACTATATCGGATTTACTTTACCTTCATGATCTTAAATTAATTTTTTTTTGTCACATACCAAACCATACTACACTAAATAGGGCATTCAACACCTCAAAGTTTCATTAATGTCTGTCTGCTAATCACATATAGTAAGCCAATTCTCACGGCTAACAGCAAAACTCTACTCATTCAACCAGGTCTGCTTTTATCCTCTTCCATTCCCAAAGGTAGAGATCCCAACTCTGCAAGAACAGTTAAAAAAAATTTAATCTAGAACTTATATTAAGCCAACCAGATAAAGACCCACAGGGTTCTGCAGTCCCATGCTGCTGTGCTCCCTTACTAGATTCAATTTGTGCAGATTGCACAGCCTCACAAAAATTGACAAGCCTAACTACTGAAGCTCATATTCAGGAGAACTACACCATAAAATCATCAATACAGGTCCTAAATCAACTCCCATCCAAAACAGTTCAAGAATCTTTTTGTGTCAATAAGTTGGATAAGAATACCTCCAAAAATACTGCAATAAAAATCCAACAATAGTTAGCGAATTAAAAAAAAAAACCACACCTTGCAGTATCTGTCAAGGCATACAGTGCAAAAAACTAGACTTCCTCATTATTACCCATCAGCTCCTACTGACTTCTTTTACTTTTAAAAAGGAGGGTATGCATTTAAATAATTGTCCTTAATTTTAAGGGACCATTTTTTGGAAAGTATTTAAGAAACTACATGTGCAAAAGAGCTGAAATAAAATCTAGGACAGTTAGGCACCAAACAGTCTTAAAAATTCCATATGGCTGCTGTCTGCAAGTCTTGGTACCTAAATATATTCAAAATTCTGGTTTTGAAGATATATTCTCTTTAAATCAGTGGCCTTAAAAATGCTTAAATAAATTGCTCATTTTAAAAGCTTAAAAAAAAATAGTAAAAATTAGTGTGAATGCACAACTTCACTCTTTCAATGTCTTTAAGAGCAGTGTTTAAGATAATTCACATAGCAATTATGCTTTTATGTTTATATTTGGAAATGTGTGTGCAAGGGTAAATGAACAAGAACACATTTCATTCAAGTCAGTACTGCAGTAGACCAAAATCTTACTCTGATTTCACTAAAGATAACCCACAGACTATAGGCTGGAAACAGAAAAAAACATGAACATGCAAACTAGCTGCTTTCATTCAGTTTTTTTCTAATCCAGTTTACTATGCAAGGCACAAGCAAAAGCATACAAAATATGATTCCCACCTATTTAATAAATGCAGACAAATACTGGACTTGATTGCAGCAATTTTATTGGAAAGTTCAGTTCACCAGAAAGTGTGCAAGACAGAACGAGAGAAAGGCAAATGTGGTTCAAAAGCAAAGGGAAAAGTGTATGCAACTTGGGCATAAGTGATGCAACAAACATAACCCTAGAATTAAAATCTTTAGAATAAAGAATAATAATCCTCCAAGTAAATATTATATATATATATATATATATATATATATATATATATATATAATTATTAGGCACACACTTCCCATGTTCTTTGCCCCCAAAAGCAGAGCTGACAATGGTGACAGCAGAGTGTGTAATTAGTTTTATTGTTCCCCTGACAGCCATAGCTCTGCAAGGACCCCTTGCCTTTTCCATTGTAAATGTTATGGAAAAATACACTAATGACAGGCATTTAATTATGGCCACAGCAACCATGATGGGAGCTGTGCCAAAAGTGATTGGCAGCTTTGGAAACCAGATATTCACAGCAATGGTTCTTTTTCTATCATGCCTTGTAATCCAGATTAGTGAAGATGTAAGTTTTTTAAAATATCTTTTCTAAGGTCTTGGTTGCTGTCTAGAGATATTATTATTAATTACCACAAACAGAAAGAAACTGACAGAAAAAATCAACAATCATCTTTAATTTTTTTTGTTAATAGCATGAAGTTTTTTGAAAGAGGTCTATGCACCGACAATGCCATCAACATAAAAGAATTCCCCATTGACCCCAGCACATAGTTAACTTTTTTAAAATTATACATAGCTAGAAACAAAGAGATGCTATGTCCTCTAAATATTGCTTTAGTATTTAAATCTCCAGTATTTAAAATAAACTGTTCCACATTCAGCTGTAGTTGCTGAGGTGCTTTTTCACCTGATTAATTAGCAATTGGGAGACACAGTTTTTGGCAGCTTCTGCATCCCTATTATTTCTTTCGGTTTGGCACAAAAACTCCCTTTTGGGAGCACCAGTATTTGTAATGTACCCCACTTAGCGATGGATCACTAATTTTTAATAAACTCAGTCCCAAGAGAACTGCAAAATTATGTAAAAGTGTATTGAAGCAATAACTGTAAACAAATAATAAATAAATAAATAAATACATGGGCCAGGGGTAAGAGCTGTTGCGGTACATAAAATATTAGGTCTTTTCCAGACTATACATGGAAAGCCTATCCAAGAGATCACACATAATCTTAAGACATTGGTCTGAATTGGCTTTTAACTGCTTGATCCAAATCTCTGCTTTTACCTTTAAAAAGCAGCTAGCTAATGTGGATGCACAATTTCCTTGAAGAATGCTATATCTGAATGTTCCTTCGCGGTTTCTCATCCCTCCCCCACGACCAGATGAATGAAATTACTCTGTGAAGCAGATTTCTATGAAGAATGACCACACAAATCTGGACCAAATGGTTCTAAGTCTATGTAGCAGTCACAAATCCCTGGCTAAGCCGAACAAAGCAACATTATTCCAAAGTGGTAAGTTTGGGAATATAAAAGTGAAGCTGTCTGGCTCTAAAGTGGTAACTTACAAATAGCTGCAGAATCGCAGTTGGCTGTCCATCCCCCATCCAGCTGGCTCTCATATCAGTGACTTCAAAAATGCAGTTTGCCATTATGGTGGCTTAAGGCACTTTGTGTGCCAGTGCAATGACCATGCTGTGTGTGCATGTCAGAAGGTCAATACTTTCAAATTCCAGAGTCTCTCTTTATTTCCTTCTTTTCTGGAAACAATGGGAAAGAGAGCAGGATTGATAGCTCCTACTTTGTTAACTTCTGCTCACCAAATGCCCTGCCTGTATGAATACATAACTATTTTTTGAAAAATCAGATTAGACATCAAATAAAGTGGGAGGGGTTGCAGGGAGGAGAACCACAATCACCAAACAAAAACCCAATGCAGCTGTTTTTCCTGCTTATTAACAGCATTAATTGGTAAGTTTTCTTGCAACAACTTTTAACAATTGCAGGAGACCAAACATCTTTAAAGCTGCTAGAAGTCCTTAGCTAGTGCTGATGAATTAGCATTGAAAACTGTGCTACAAAGAGCATCATTAAAATTAGCAGTAAGTAAGATAAAATATTTGCTTTTTCTGTCTCCTCAGAGAAAAAAAATCTGGTTTTTATCTATACAGCACTACAAAACCAACGAAATATTTGACAATAAGAGATTTGGGAGATTGTTTTTGTTTATTTTTGATTAAAAGAGTTAGAATGTATTCAGCTCCAGTTTCAAAGACACAGGCTGAGAAAAGAAACACAAATTTATTTACAAATTTGAAAGAAATTCAAAGTAAAAATTAAAACAAAAAAAAATCCTATGTACAGTAATAGCATTATAATATCAATAATATTTATATATTTCTTAGCAAGTCCCTTTGTGATAAGATAATGTGATTTGAATGTCTTTAAAGAGAAGGAAATTCTCCTGAATTGTGACACAAATATGAAAAATACTACTTCGAAATCCACAAAACCAAAAAAGGTAGTGCTTCATTGCTATCCATCAAGGAACAGCTGCAGTGATCAACTACTACTGATGAACAATTCACACCGTGTGAACATGCCTGCTACTGCCAGTATCCACCCCTAAGCAAGAAAAACTAAGTAATTTCAGGGAGGAAGTATTATATTATTTTAATGAATAAAGAAGGTCAATGCTCCATGGCAAACATTAATTATTGTACAAAATATATTCTGTCAAAACATGCATCCTTTTAAATGTCATGAGTCCAAATTTTATCTTTCAGAATGAAGCAAATACGTTTTAGCAGAGGGTGACCAGCATCAAAGTAAATGTATCTCATACCCTTTTTTTCTTTTGCCTCACCCGATGATTCATAAACAAATAATTTCTCCTCTACACACTGCACCATTTAATCACTATAATGAAAACCTAAAGGTGGTGCCTATCAAATAAGAAGATTCTTCAAAAGTCTGATGAAAACAAACAAAAAATAAAGCTACTCAGTGATAAACGTAAAATAAGATTTTTTTACTGCAGATACTACTGTTGAACAGTTTAATATGCTGATCTAATGATGGAAAAGAAAATGAACATGAAAAATAACTTACTTACAGGTTCTGTGTTTCTAAGGTCCTTTTTCCATGCAGTATGTCAGCATGGATAGGAAAATTCTTCCACTAGATTACAATGCAAGTGACAATAAGAATTGTAACTTTCAAGTAAAAATTCCACAATCTAAAGAATTTGTTTTAATTCGTATTAGCAATTCAAGCAGATCTTGCTAATTAACAGGACACTTGTGTGCCTTCTCATTAGCTGATTTTTCTTTTGACAGCATTTTTACTGGTCATGCATTTAAACAGAAAAAGGCCATAAAGCTCTTTGCATACCAGTTAACAGAATATGGGCACCAAACTATATCTCTAGATTTTGCAGCAGTCTAAAATAAATTCATTTCCTTCATACAACTAGGATCTAACTATGTATTTTCATCAACCTGTCAATAGCAGAATATGAAGGATGTTTCCCCAGATTAAATATATATACATATATATTGGGGTGTATTTTTCTTTTACTGTATTTTTCTGGCATTCTATGGTGGAGAAATACAATCTCAATCCTCGCAGAACAGTGGGGGTTCTCTCATACACATATTTTCATTTTAACTCAAATTATTTTCTAAAATGTATGGGAATAGGAATTTGTGCTTTTGTAATGTAGAAATGTAGGCTCAGTTTCTTAAAAAAGAGGATTTCAGATATCTATACATGTTTGCACACTGTAAAATAATACCCACCATTTTAAATGAGCTCAACCATAATCTAGCTTGGAGAGACTACAATGAAAAGGGAGAGTGCAAAAATGCAAGGAAGACTCCTAATGTGTGAATGATTCTATTCTTTCATTCAGCTGTGCTGAAGTACCTTACAGTATGGCTTGCCCATAACAACTGTAATACCATCAGAATGCAATTGCAATAACTTATCTTTTTACTTCAAACCAAACATTGTCATTTCATTATGTGGGTGTGCTGCTGACTGACTAAATTTTAAGCACAAATACAACAAAAGCTTAAACAAAACAAGGCCCTTCATTCTCAAAAGTGAATTAGACAATTCAGAAACGCTGGAATATTTTATTAATCATGAGACTAAAGATTTTTTTTTTTTAACAATGCTTAGAACTGGGTAGCAGAGCAAAGAATATTTATTGGAATAAAATCGCAGATCTAAAATACTTCTAATTGTATTGAAAAAAAAAAAATTGAAAAACAGTAACCCAAAGCAATGGAGGCATATCTCAAAGGCACGGACAAACTACTGTCTATTCATTTCACCAGGAAGGGTTGTGTCTTTGTTAGCATCTTCTCTCAGTTGTTCCCAATGACCAGCCTTCTTTATGTGTTTTCTTGGTAGTCTAGTATTTCAACAGTGCTGCAGTCCTCTACCCAGCAACAGACTGGTGTTGGAAGAAGTCACAAGACACTCAAATAAGCTAGAAGAGTTCTCAAAGCACACTCATGTAATTCTTCTCTGTTTCATTTTACATTGCTGTGCCTGAGTGCTAACTTATTTACCTGCCCACCTACTGACCCCAGAACTACCAGCTTGTGAAGAAACAGCAAACTGGGAAGATGGCCAAGAACTAAAACACAGAATCTACAAATAATTCCCTTATTACTGCTTTGAACTTTAACACAAAATGTCTTAGCTGGAAAATTAGACCTGGAAATTTGATGGAAATACCATTCATTTTCTAAACACTAAATACTTCAATTTAAAAAAATAATTTTCAGATTTTTTTCCCTCACACAATATTCATGATACACTGTATACCACATCACCACCCAATGACACACTTCAATGCATACATACACACATACGTGTACATATATGCAAGTACATATATATAAACATTGAAATACATATATATTCTCATTACATATGCCATATAGATCACATATGCCTATCTATATGAATGCAATGACCATGACTCCTGAAGGACTAATTGCATTCATTCATTTTTTCAGCCCAGCATGAAGCTGGTAGATTGCTGGGATCATAGCAACAGGGGAGAGAAAGGAAGGCTCATCTTTATCTGTCCCTCTCAAAAAGCATATAGGGCTAGAAGAAAGAATGCGATGAAGTGTCCTGACTACATGCACTCGGAAAAGATTTAATAAGAAGCATTTCATGAAGATCAGGTGCCACTTAATAAGGTGCCTTTCATACAAGAGTGGAGGCCAGTGGAACTATTATTCTTTGCGCAGTTTTTCCATAGAAGGTTTCAAACTGTTTCAAATACCCACTTTTAAAATAAACACCAACGTTCTTTTGGAGACACAAGGTGTTAATGAAACCATTAAAAGCAGAGAAAGTAGGTGTAAAGAATTGACAGCTCTACTACTGATCTTTTAATTACAAGGAACCAGTCAGAGATTTCTTCAGCTCTCAGAGCAAGCTGCTGGATAAAATGCTGTCAAAATGCAAGCTATGCTGTTTCAAAATAGGTTTATATATATGTATAATATATATACAAGTATGTGTATGTATACCCCAAGTATTTAGGCTCCTATGCTTCCCTTGACATATGAAACGTATACATAATACCAACATCAAAGTAAACACTTTGGCTTTACCCTTCTTCATCCACAACTTCCTAGTTTTCTTAACATGTGTAACTGCTTTCTTCCTGTTCCAGCCATTTCTGCATGGTTTCCCTCAACTCTGTACACAGGCAGAACTATATCTATATAGGAAACAAAAAAAACCAACAAACTAAGCAAAAAACTAGCCACATGACCTCAGCACATACAACTAACATGCTATGGTGAAATCCACAAACACGTAACAGATGGCAAAACACTCAGACATCCATCCAAGCCCGTGAGTGTGCTCCAAAAAGTGCCAGGTGTGCATGAGCTGCCACATCCAGAGCTTCTCAAAACTAAATCTGTGAATTTGGCTGGCCCAGGGAAGCACTTAAGCACACATCTATCCACCCACACAACCGCAGCAGTACTTAGGTGTGTAAGGATTGAGTTCAAAGAAGTGACACGCTTTTCTGAAACAGGTCCTAAATACTCAGCTACAAAATCCACATAGGCTGAGAAATCCAGGTTGTGAAATTCTAGTCTATGCACAGAATTTTCAAAAGTATCCGCTAATTTTTCCCCAAATATCTATCTAAAAAAAAATCCTCTAGCAACACTGACCAAATTGTGGTATCCAGTTTAATTATGGAAAATCACCAATTGAAGTTGAAATTACTTTTCAAAACCTAAATTCTCTAACTGCCATCTCAAGTCCTGATTTTATCCACATAAATACACAAAAATATATCAGCATCCTATGTCTTTGTAATAATTATTCTATGGATTTTGGGTACCATTTTCTTGTATAAAATGCAGCCAAACCCAGTAATACTCCTAATAAAAAATATTTGCCTTTGTGAGACTAGAAGCTATGGCCTCTATGTATGACCAGAAACTAGACTTGCAAATCAAGTATTTTTAACCACCCTGAAACTAACTAACAATTTATGAAGCTACATAACCTGACACTGAAACAACTTACATGGAAATATCTAAATAGAAACCACAATCTTAAAGCATAATCCTGGTAAGCAGAGAAACGTAGCAACAATTAAAACAAGTAGTTGAGCTTGAACTGTGACAAGATTAAAAACAGTAGCAGGCATGACACAGGTAGACCGCTTCAAAATTTGGCCCTGGTACACTAGATTTGGTCTGAATTCTAATTAAAAGGACACTACTAATCAAGATTAAATTAATATGCTCCATTCCAAAACTGAGCATTGTATTCAGAATAATATTCCTTGATGATAATTGTTTGCAGTCCCATATAAGAAAACATATATGCAAAGAGTGCTGAAAGACTAATGCACTTTAAAGTGACAGTTAGAATTTGTGTTCACATAATTCTAAGCCTACATAAATAAACAAATAAAAGAAATCACATTTTTGAGCTTACTTGAGGATTCATTTCCAATCAAAATAAAAAGAAAAAAAAAAAGGACTAAAAAAGTTATTTTATTTATACTTCAACATTTTAATACCTAACCCAGAATTGGACTACAGCATTTATAGAATGTGTATGCTGATAATTAAATATGTAAGAAAAGTAGGGCATGGCAATATTTTTAACATTTCCAAGAACTGACTTTGACTCTGTAAAAACAAAAAATTTGGTACTCGTACATGCTGAAAATAATGAGCCTACACTTTCTAATTGTTCTAGCAGAACTTTGGCAACTAACCAAGTAATGTAATATGAATTTTTCTAATAGACTCCCATTACTTTTTATTTACCAAATATTGTTCACACTAGGAGCACTTATCAATTGGGTCACTCAACAATTTGCTAATGTGTCTTTCAATGAGAATGACATCTTTACATATTTCAGAAAGTTGCTGGAGTCTAATACTAATAAAAATTAAACCATCAAATCTGAAGGAAGGACAGTCATTATCAAATTCTTCAAAGTTTAAATGAAACCTTAAAGCGCCTTTATCATTATTATGATCAATATTTCTTTTTTTTTAAAGGCGTTAATTAGTTCTATGCCAGTTTGTTAATTCTGGATAAATACAATAAAGAAGTAAGCTAAATCACAATGATAGTATTTATGTTTATAGAATGACAGTATATTTTGTCCTCTTATTTCAAACAGTTATCACCAAGTAAACTTCTACCTGTGTTCATCTCCTGCGTCTGGCTCTAGATGAAGATAAATCGCTACAAAGTTATTCCTGCAACATTGTTAAATGCTCTAAAAATTTCGATATCCAAAGACAATTTTGCTTCAACTCAGGTTCTGATGAAACAAATTCAAAAGAGAAGTGCTTTTTTTTTCTTTGGGTCTCTCCCACCTAACATTCAGGTGTTTGCCTGTTTTTCTGTAATGCTCCTGTTACTTAGAAAGTACACACAAACTGGCACGCTGTATAAAACAAAGAAGAGTTGCATCTACACCCTGCTCTTTCTCATATTTTTAACTCACAAATAAACAGGGTATGTCCAAACAGATACATCCATTGTGAGAGAGCAGTATGTTAAGACAAGCAATATTTGGTTTTAAAACAGAAGGTATAGAAATATCTTAAAATTAACTCTTCCTCTACTGTTTGGAAGAATAACAAAACTAAGTTTTCTTTGCAGTCTGCTGATGTTTGATGTTGGATTAATAAGAGATGACATTAATAGCATTAATGTATGATTTAACTTACTTGAATCCTTGTAAATATAATTCAGTGTATACTGCTGATGGACTAGGTAAGTACTGTTTGTACCTTCAGCTGTCTTTACCTACGTACAGTTAAGATCATCACACATAAGACAAAAGAAGTGAAAAATCTTGAATCTAAGGTTATTTTTTAAGTATTCTGTTATGCTAGCATTTAGTCAAACCTATTTCTCTCAGTGATCCTCCTTTTGCCCAGTGGGATTTGAGAATATAACTTCTTTTTTTTTTCTAGCAGTTACATTTCATTTTGCATAACAACAGAAATAAAAATTCTGATTTTTAGAGGCAAGCAATTTTTCGGAACATGTGTTCTCTGATGGGTGATGTGAGGTCTAGCTTTTCATCTTATTTACTCTGAGCAGTTTTTTTCAAGTAACACATGTAGAAAGAGGAAATTGTAGAGAGAGGCATTTCAAATCATAGATGTTCATCATACCCAAACATGATTGTTTCTGTTTCTTCGTCTCAAGTTTTTTGCGCCAATTATTTATTGCTGAGGCGTTGAGATCAGTAATAAAGTGCTGGACAGACTAGCTAACCCTGGGCAGTTGAAAATTCTGCCTGTTAACTTCTGCATTACCTATTTTAAACCTGGCTCTGGAATACCAAGCAGTGGAGTTTTCTGCAGGCAACAGAGATCTATTAAAAAGCATGACCTGTGACAAAAATCAATGTGCTAATCTCAAGCCAAACAGCAGAATCAGAAGCATAAAAAAGAGATAACCTAAGACAAAACGTCCCCAGATTTACTTAGACTAGCCTGACAGGTTTACAAAAAAAACAAAAAAAAAAAAAAAACAAAAAACAAAACAAAACAAAACAAAAAAAAAAAAAAAAAAGCACACACCAAAAAAAAAAAAAAATTCTATTTAACACCCAGATGACTTTTTACCTAAACACATGGATACCATTTGGAGGAGGACTGGAATTTTCTGATGCTAAACATGACGGAAAAATCCGGAAAAAAAAAAATACAGTTAAATGAAACCTCCCTTGCCAGTGATGAGCTGCACTCAGAGCCTGGTGCTAGGAACCCTCCGGCGCCAGGGGAGCGGGGCGACTGTGCCAGCATCACACGTCCCCGACTGCGGGGAGCCCGGCAATGCGCCGTCCTCTGTCCGGTGGCACCGGCAGACTCCGGCCCGGGACGGCGTACCTACCTCGCTTCCTCACCTCCAGCCCGCCCGGGAGAGCCCCCCGCCGGGCGGGCAGCGCAGGGCACGACCGGGCAAATCCGCCCCTGACAACCACCTCACCCGGGGTGCCGCGGAGGTCTCGCCGAGGGCGTAGAGCCCTGCCCAGGGCCGGCTCCCTGCTACAGGCGGGCACCGCGCCCGCCAAAGGAGCCCTTCGGGGCACCACCGGGGGGCCGCTACCTGTGCCCCTCATCACTCCCGAGCTCCCGGAGCAGGGTTGGCAGCAGACACGGGCTGCCCCGTGGCGAAGGGCGCCCACGTACCCCGCCGGGAGCGCATCCATCCGGCTCCTGCGGGCCGGGCCGGCCGCGGCCGATCCCGGGGTAGCCTTGGAGGGAAGGGGTAGAGCAGAGGAGAAAATCACCCCCGCCACCCGCCCCACCATCTCTGATTGCAACCCTGAACCCCCGTAAAAGAAAAGTTTTCGTCTCTTTCTTGCAGCCGGTCTCTCGACACGAGCCTCCGGCGCCGGAGCCCCGCTGTGCGCCCGCCCGCCGATCCCCTGCCCGGTGCGCGCCCGCGGCCGCCCCGCGTACCTGGGATTGGAGCTGTTCCAGTACACGGCGTAGCGGTCGGCCACCGCCTTGGCGCCGGGCTCCTGCCCGCGCACGCACACCCACAGCGCCGCGGCCGCCAGCAGCAGCATTTCCATGTGCGGCATCACGCCCGGCCGGCGGCACGGCGAGGCGGGATGCGGCAAAAATAAAGAAAAGGGAAAGAAAAAAAAAAAAAAAAAAAAAAAAAAAAAAAGGAACGGGGAAGAAGGCAGGCGGAACCGAGCCGGGCCGCGAAAGTTCTGGGGTGAATGAATAAAAAGCGAAGCACGGAGGCGGTGGGCTCCGCGACGTGCCGCGCCGCAACGAGCGGAGGGCGCCTGGCGCCGCAGACGAGGGCGATCCGCGGCCCCTTAGGCAGCCTCACCCCGGCAGGGGGTGGTGGGGGCCGAGACGTGTGGCGGCGGTAAGCGGCGGGCGGTTCTCATTCACCGGGAGTTCCGCACGGAGCCCACGGCACGACATACACCGGCCCGCCGGCGCGGCGGGCGGGCGAGAGCAGCGCTTCCTCCGCCCCCTGCGAGCGGCCCCAGCGGCGCTGACGGCCGGAGTATGCGGGGATGGAGGGAGGGAACGAGCAGGAGACGGGGGAGAAGAGTGGGAAGGAGGAGAAGAAGGAGATCTTTCCCCTGGAAGCCCACGGGAGGTCCTGGCAATATATTAAAGGCCGCCGGCTGGGAGCGGGAGGAGAAGGACCCGCAGATGTCAAAGCACAAAGTTTGTGTCTTCTTTTCTGGCCCTCCGCTCCCCGCAAATGAGCAACAAACAAAAACAGGGGAAAAAAAAGGGGGGGGGCGGAGGGGAAGAGGGGGGAAGAAGCAAAAGCCCTGAGGAGTTTGCTTGCTGCGCTGATGGAGTTGAGAAGCCTGTTCTGCAGCACGGAGTGTCTTGAAGGAGACTTTATGGAGTGGTTTTCTTGTCCTTCCTGTTCCTGGGCGGTGGATGCACCAAGGACGGAGCAACAGCAAAGGAAAAAAAAAAATGCGGGGGGCAGGAAAAAAAAAGAACGGCCAATCCAAGAAATATAGCGGCGTGGAAACCAAGCAGATGAAAGTAAAAAAAATTGTTTTATGAGAGGGCGTGGACAAAAGCAAAATCTCGGAGAAGTGCAAAATCAAGCCTGCAAACTCCTCTGATGATGCTGGTCTTGGCTGGCCTCTCCTGCTCGGGAAACGAATGGAGCGATACGGCGAGGTGCGGAAATCTCCTGATTCAGCCTCCCGGAGCCTCTCTAAGATAAAGCAGGGTCCAGTCCCGTGAACATCAACTTCTGCGGAAGGACAAAACAGTTTGAAGGATCAGGGAGGAGATGAGAGTAAAAGAATCCACCCCTCAGATGACTACATAGGGAGATCGGAAAAAAAAAAACAACCACCCGAGATCTTCTCGGTCTTGCCCAACAGCTGCTCCCCTTTTTCCTCTGAAGCAGCAGCAAGAACAGCAAGGAAAAATATACCACGCCAGCAGGGAAATAAATAAACTTGAATGCAGCGGCAGGCAGGGAGGGATCGTAAAGAGCGACGAGGATTGGAGGGGCAAAAGTCAGTTTGGAAAAAAAAAATGCTTTATGGGAGGAAAAAAATCTTTAAACAGTCACGCCCCCTTTTGCAATGACCGGTCCCTTCACTGCGTGTAAATCCGACATCAGCAACCTGGAAAAGCTAGGAGCCTGGCGTGCTGAGCTGTCTCTGTGCATGCGTGTGTGCGACAGGCAGCCGCAGAGATGCATACGCGGTATAGCGAGGTACGCACGCACACACACACACACACACACACACACACACACACACACAGACACACACACACAGAGCACGCATACATACATGCACACGCGAAGGTCCGATCTGGCGCCGGTGTGCGTGAGGGATGAAGACGAGGAGGAGGTGCAGGCAGCCAGCTCGAAACACGGGCGCTGCTGCTTGATCATGTGGGATTTTTGTATGCAGTTTACTTTGGAAAGGGGGGGATTTGCCGATGCAGCCAGTCAGGACACAGCCTGCTGTTTGCTTACAGAGTCCTTTTTTTTTTTTTTTTTTTTTTTTTTTTTTTTTTTTTTTTTTTTTTTAATACACCTCGACCTGATTGGCTTGCAACATGAGAAGGGAGGCGTCGTCCCGGGCTTCTCCTCCTCCATGCCAAAAAAATAGTCAACCCCACCTTCTGGAAACCTGACTAATTGAATTACTAAGAACTCGGAGTGGTTCCTGTGCAGCCTTACTGCTAAAGGTAACCATTTCAACGCCGGATGCTGCGACAGGCATTGCGCGGGACCCGCGTGTGGACGAGTTTCCGCCTGCCGGGAAAAACACTGTGCCAGAGGAATTCCATCGAAACAGCAAACTCGTTCCCCCGTGGCGGGGCCCGGCACCCACGCCCCGGGCGACGCCGCGGCAGCGCCGGCCCCGCATAGCGCAGCATTGCGGGACCCGGCGGGGCGCGGGCAGACCTTCCGCAGCCGCGGAGGGGGCTCCGCTCCGCCGCCCGTCGCCGCCGACACCCCGACACCGGCGGCGGGGCATGGTGGGCGCCGGGCCGGCGTTCTGCGGCCAAATGCCCAGGGGTGCGCGGAGGGGGTGCGGCGCGGGCAGGAGAGCGGCTCCCGCGGGCGGGTCGGGACCGGAGCCTCCTCCCGCCTCTCCCGCCCGCCGGTGTTGCCAGGGTGACGGTAGCCAGCTCCGCGTCCGTCCCGTCCCGTCCCGTCCAGTTCCGTGCCTGCCCGGTCCCGCTCCGCGCCGGGCCCGCGGGGCCGCTCCCGCCGCAGGCGCGGCTCGTTCGGAAGCGCCCCGACTCCCCCCAGTGGCGCGCCGGCGAAACGCGGACGGAGCGGTGGCCGCATTCTGCGCGGAGCTCGGCTCTGCCTCATCGCTGCTCGTTGGGCTGCTCGGTTCCCTGTGGTTTTCCTCAGCGTGGAGGAGGAGGACATTGCGGGTTAATCTTCACCGACCGCATCATCCAAACTGCCCGCGATTCCTGCTCTTCGCCCTCCGCTCCGAAGTCACTGAAGAGACGGAGCATGGGCTGGAGTTAAACAATCAAACCCCTTGGGATGGTTTTTAAAAATTTTTGCAGTATGTTTTTAGTTTGGGGGGGTGGGGGTTGTTTGTTCGTTTGTTTGTTTTGTTTTTTATCTAAGTGTTTTACGGTTTTCAAAGCTTTACTATTAAAAGCTTAAAAACTTGTCTCCCCATGGTCTTCCTCCAGCCTTGTTTACAGTGTGTTGACAACTGTAGATTAGTGTTAGTAGCATACAGAGTACATCAGCCAAGTAAATGACCCAGGTGTAACAGGCACCATAGACCCAAACTCCCTACATTTCTTTTCATTTTAAGAAGCCCAGCAATTCCGATTTTTTGCCATCTTTGAACTAAATTCTTTTAATAGGTATAAGCACATCTGATATTTCCTTTTTTTTTTCTCCAGCGCAGAGAGACATGTGGAAATCACTGCCCTTGTAGGAAGCAGAATAAATAACACTTTCTTTTCCCCAAAGAATATCCTCAGCCACATTTGTAAGAAAAGCTCAATATTTTTTTTTCTCTTTGTTCTCCTTGTGAGAAGTATCACAGGGAAAGAGCAAGGGGTCAGTTTGTACAACTTAAAATGCATTTTAATAGCAGAGTCAGACCTTAATCTAGTATATAAAATGTCTTTCCAGGACTGCGGTGATTTGGTTTGTTTTTTTTTAAACACATACGAAGCAAAAAGAAGGCAAACTATTAGTAACTGGGGAAAAATATCCAAAAAATACTAACAATAGCACAAGTATATCCTTTTCCCCTGCTTTACTTAGCAAGCAAGCTGTAGGTGGATGCATCTTAGTAGTTTATAAACAATATAGAGACATAAATCCTTTGGACTGAAGATGTAAATTAATTCCAGGAGTAAAACTAAATACCAGTTTAATAAAGAGAAGGTGAGAATAATTTTTATATAACCACTTCACAGAACTGATCAAATATGAAGAACCCGTAACTTGCCAGCTTCTAGTCCACTCTCCATTTTCATGATTACATGAGTACACAATTATTGATGGCACAGTTGTAAAATGCTTCTATGTACCAATGGCCCCTGCCATTAGTGTTCATTAGGCAGAAAGGTACAGACTGTTAACAAGTGATCTAGCATCAGTGAAACTATTTTGAATACAGGGTTTAGAAAAATTTGTATGTGTGCACAGTGAGTGTTTGGAACTGCCAAGCTGCCCCTGGACCTTCAGCACAAAGGAACCTTTACCATCCACTGCAGAGCCTGTACTTCCTCGGTGGTTGTACAGAATTCCTGAGGGTTGATGTGCTGTGCTGCAGTCACTACCTTAATTGATCACATAGCTCAAGATAATTAAGCTAAGCATAGACTAAAACTTTGTCTGAGGGAAAAGTGATGTATCTGAATAATTTCTTTCTTTGTTGATTGCCATTAACAATGCACATTATTTGTATCATTATAACATTATAAATCACTTTTATCTGTTCAAGATACCAAGAATTTCTGGATAATACAGGTAGAGTTGTTGAAACATTATTTAAGTACTTGGCTTTGCCATTCAAAGATACTTTGTCACTCATAAAACAGAAAATAGTAAATATATCTCTGCATTTTTCCTATACCTTGCCTGTATTTTTATCTTCTATAAATTTGAGCAGTGCTTCAGAAGTAAAACTAACTGGTAGGACCCAATCCACCTTTATTCTGACATTAACTCCAGTGACTTTAAAGATATTCAACATGCAAATATTGTGGGCTTTTTCCTTTTGTTAAAACCCAGAGAATTAAGGAAAGCCCATTCTGGAAAAATAGATGCATACTGCAAATTAGTGAAATATATAGCTGCATCTTAAAACTATTTTTTCCCTTAAATTTTGTGGAAATATGCATTTTAAAATAATATGTTAACACTTCAGCAAAATTTTATTAAACATAACCAGGCAAAATATATATATTTTTTTTTCTATGGTTGGTCTGTGTTTAAATCATCTGCAATATTTTGTTAGAAGGCTGAAAAAAATTTCAGCTTATTTGTTTATCAGTGGTAACCCTGGACCTGTATTTTTCAGGACCTGAAAGCATCATGCTTTCTTATGCTTTTAATCACTCTCTGATTGCATAAACATGTTGACAAAAAATTATTTAGAAGCAATCTCAGCTTCAAGTTTTGATAACTGCAGCAAATTGATAACTGAACAGAATGGTTAATCATCACAAATTCTCTAATCTTTTACAGTAATCCCTGATATTATAAGCTGTCAAAGAAAAATTCTGAACAAAATCTTGGACTAATTTCCATGAGAGGAGTAGGTACCATAGACATAAACAATACTGTTAGAGAGAATTACTGAATTCTTTATAGAGAAGTGTGATCCAAATTTGATTGCAAATATTCTCAACAAGATAAGACCTTTCTTTCTAGGTGATTTCTCTAACTTAAAAATATTTTTTCATCTCAGATGCATTTACCTGTGAGAGACTCTGTGTATGTACTCCCTATTTCTTTTGTCCTTCTTTTGTTTCCTCATAGGAAGAAGAAATAATCTTATGAAAAGAATATAAGAAATGGCTTCAGACAAACCTGAAGCAGTATTTACTTCTGCATGTGAGTCTTGCTAGAATAGAGGAATTAAATGAAGAGTCTCAATATTCTTTTTATTACCCTGTCTGGCGACTCCCTTGCTCCCCTAACCCTCATTTTCCAGTCCACTAACCAGGGATAGATTATATGTTTACTCTACTGAGTAATGTACTGAGGCTCAATAACTTCATGGTCTTGGGTGTTCAAAGGAGCAAGTTCAAGACCCTTGTATAAAATAAAAGAAAATGCCATAGCACAAAATACAGTAATTGAATTTTAGATAACTTTTAGAGGGGTATCTTTCCGAGATATTTTCAGGAATATTATTTTGTCCAGGAATCATGCATGTTCTTGTTTGCATATGGTTCTTAAAAATTTGCTGTTGTTTTTAATGAAAATCTAGTTATGAACTTTGCTTCCATTTCAGTTTGTCAGCTCAAATCTTGTGTGTCTGGCTGAGCAGTCAAAAGATCTTTAGCTCACAAATTGGGCAAAATCTCTTCAGCACATAACTTTGAATGTGAGTCTGAAAATTTACAAAGTTTAATACACTGAGGAAAACTTTGAGAAGGAGCAAAAATATTTCCTACTTTCATATAGTTATTTTATTATTTTTTTCACCCTCAAAGCTTGCTAAGGAGAAAATTACAAGGCACAAGATTTTCAAGAACATAAATGGAAGCAGGTTATTTATCTATTCCTAGACACAGAAGTATTGAAGTTAAATGCAATGTCCCCTCCATATATGTAGGCAATAACTAAGATATAGTGTGTTGCCATTCAAGTGTTTGCTTGTCTTCATAAATACTTCTGCTCATGTTTGCTAAATATCTAATTATGAGGATTTTTTTTGTTGACACACTTTAAAGAGTTCAAAATTTATGCCTTTGTGAAGTTAAAATATTTTAATACTGTCAATTTGAAAGGCCAAATAAAAGCATTTGTTTCTACCCACTCAAGAGCTACTCCTACACACACCAACTCCACTGTGTGGAGTGTCTGTCTTTACAAAACGTAAAGCTCATTGCACTGATTTGTCATTAATATTGATTCAATAAGAATAACTGAAATATCTCATCAATAAAGTTGAAGGAAGAGAATCCATGGCCCAAGGATAAATATAGAACTTTCCTTTTTCCATCCACTTCAATTCCTAAAGACATTAATTTTAAGATCTTTTTTAAAGACTTTCGAAAGGAATTGCTCAATCTTAATTTATTACAGAGCCAGGATCTTGCAAAACCTCCAATTTTGATATTATCATTGTAGAAGCAAGTATTTAAAGCTTGTGGGAGCAAGAAAGATTAAGCACTGTACTGTAAAAATAAAGTATAATGTGGAAAATAAAGCAAACAGAGACAGTGGAAAGTATTAATGTTGTTATTGCAAAGATTGCTGTTCACTCCTGCAAAGAGCTCTGTATTGAGCAGATAGGTTATACAACTTATACAGATTATGTTACACGAGCAGGCTCTCATTTCAGCATCCGTGCATCTCCTATGATGACAGGGCAGAACTCAAACCAGCTAAGGTAAATATTAATCCTGTTTGACCTTGTGATACTCTTAAATTATATTTTGTCTTGCTTGCTGTTCAAATGCACATGCTGAGACTGCATTTTTCCAGACCCCTTATGATGCAAGTTAGTCTTTTAGGATTCTTTCTCTGCACTGAGTAATTGCATATGGTGGTCTAGACCATCAGCATTTGTTTAGAAACTCTCTTTTCAAGCAGTCTTTCCAAAACAGACAGAAGGAGATTTAAAAAATAACAGACAAACAAAACAAAACCCTCAGAAGACTAAAAGACTTTTTGCATGTAAAACCAAACACTGAATTCACAATAATATGTCTAGAAACAGGTGCTTGCAGGTATATGTGTTTCTTGGTTTTGTAGTGATGCATTGACTAATGGAGAAATCACTGATCTTGCTTATGGGCATGCTGTCTTTTGTTTGTTGCTGTTTAAGCCTTAAGCATGGGATAGACAGCTAGGGTATTTTTTTGTCTGTGTCCACATAGGTGAAGGAAAACAAGTTAGAAAATCAAGGCACCTGGAAACATGATGGAAATCCTGTACTTGATTGCCATAAACCCCTATGCAGTAAACATGATTATTAATTTTTATTATTAATAGCACACTTTACAAGAATAAAAAAATTGACAAGATGCCCTTTAATAATTTTCAGAATTTAATCAACTTTCAGGATAATTTTCAATTTAAGTTTGTGCAACTGCAACCATTATTCTTGCTGTTCATTTTACATATGAATCATAAGCTGTAAAATCATAAACAGTTCCTATTGTTGCAAAACCCTGTGCTTGCTTGTGCATATCTTTCAGTACATAGCAAAGCCTTAGACTTTGATACTGTTCCTTCATCACACAGCACCACCCATTAACTAACATTACTCACCTTAGTAAAATGAATCAACTTTAAAAAAAACCCAAACAACAGAGTTACAGAGTAGGTTATTACAGATCATGCTACAATTCTGAGTTATCACTGGTGGCTATTAGTGCCTTGATGTGTTGCACAAGTAAGAGTTTTATAGTCTAAAGACATTGTGAGGATTTTACATGCAGAGGTAGCTGAATGGCACTTTCCATTCAGGAAAGTTCAGAGCTCCTTCACTAAGGCAGGCTCAGCATGCGTCACATGCTGGAGAGCTCTGTGCAGAGGAGATGCTTTCCTGATCAGGGGAGTAGACCTGACAGGGCATTGCTGGGTGCCGTGGGTGGCGCATGGCTGAGCAGATGGTGATCTCCAAGGTGTCTGTCAGCACGGCACAGAGGTTACCCCTGTGAGTGTTTGGTGCAGCTTCTTGCCCAATACTGTTTGCTTTGTACAGCAGCAGCTCCACTGATACTGCAGCCATGGAACAAGGTCCTTTGTGCTGGGGAGAAAATCTAATCCGGTTAAAAGAACAAACAGAAACAAGACTGATAGATATTACTGAAGTTAATTAGCAAGCAAATGTTGGAAAAGTCTGTGTGCAACTATGCACTTTGGAAGGTTTAGCTGGAAGAAAGAAATCTCAGAGGTTTCAGTAATGAAATGCTGAAGAGTTATTTACTGTAGGTGGGGTGGAAGACCCTTGCAGTGTTTTTAGCTGTTTGGACTTCAACAATGCTTTTAATTAAAAAGCCTATTCTTAGACTCCTGTAACTGAGAGAAAACACACCCTTTCCTTTAGAAACTACATTTATGAATAGTTTGCAGAGCAGAGTTTGAAGAGTGAGGCCTAAATGTTTTTGAAATAGCAAATGTCACATTCATGCCTGGGTACCTCTTATTTGTAGTCCTGTACTTGTGTGAATTCCAATATGAAATAGAAAGAAAAGGGCTATCAAAGACATTTATGAGCACAACAAACAACAACTTTCAAGACAGAGTCATGAGAGAAAGGACATTTTCTTTGCCCTCTTTATTCCTAAGTCAAAGAGGTCCACTAATATAGCACATTTGTTGTAGATTTTGCAGGCAACCTTTTCCACTGCGTGGTTTACCAAGTTTGGCTGACTCTTGAATTCCAGGAGATCAGACTCAGCCAAACAAGAACAGAACAGAATTAGCTGCCTCGTGTGATCTATGCCAACAAAACAGAAATCAGCTTGACAAATGCCAGTCTGATAATCATCATGGAAAGCCAAATGCAGAAAAGCAACAAGGTTAAAATTTTTTAGGACTGTTTAACAAGACTTTGGTTGCAGTCTCATTGTCAGTGAAGGTGCTGTGGATCTAGTGGAGAATGGATCTATGAAAACATTGCAACAGTTTGAATTGCATTGTCTGCTTTGTGCCAGTTCTAAGTTAATATTATTCTCCTTACCATCAGCTGTGTCATAGTCTTCTAGAGCATTGTACTGTCAGAGGAGAAAATATGAGAATTTTATTTTCTTAGATCATAATATCAAAAATTTAGATGAGAGAAAGTAGTCTTTTGGCATTCATGATCCCTCTTCCTTCATTATGATTTTTTTAATAAGTTTCATCTCAGATGAGCTTTTGCACAGACTTCTCCGCTTAATGAAAATTATTCATTAAAATATTACTCTTTTAAATTGAAGTTATAGGAGACTTGTACAGTTAAGAAATTAATTTCACAGCTTTTTGGCAATCATTTGCTTTTACTGTCCTTCATTTTGGACCTTGGCCATAGACACTCCAAAGACATGCATCTTACCTTTGACATTGGAAAGGTGTTCTCAAAACTAATTTTTTCAACCTTCCATTTCAAAGGGAAGAAAAGAGGACATAGTGGAATCCAGCTACAAGGTAACTGAAATACAGTTCTGAAATGTAGGACTATCTTACAAATGTTGAAGGAAAATGCCAAAATTGAGAATTGAAGGAGTAGTGATAAATCCTAAAAGGGCAGAAGTAAGATCTTGAAAAGAATTCATAAGTAGACTTCTTAATTAGGAGGGATTATTAATATCTTACAAAATCCACTGTGTATTCTTAGATCATTTAGTGTTTCAGTATAAACAAAAGAAAACAAACAGTAATTGTCTTACACTTCTGAAATCCTTTTGTCAACAGGCATATGGTAGAAACAGAGTGGAAAATCACATTATCTAAAGGCTGCCAATGAAATCACTTAAAACAGTAAAAGTTTTTTCACTTTGAGTGATGATTGATGTTTTCTGCTGTGCAAATGTTGCTGCATCTTCCCTGAGCCAAGAAATAGGAGTAATGGTTAATTTTGTGTTGCTATTAAACTTTACTTCAGAGGGGAAAGAAAGGGAAGAGGGAAAAAACCCTGGGGCAAATCAAATCAGAATGTGGCACTCTGAGGTCTGAGGTCAATAATCAGAGTGGTGTTTTTTCATTACTAAGTTACCTAGGATTTGATTGGTTTGGTCTTCCTTTGACATGTAATCGAATATCAGAACTTTATCAGAAGGAGTTTTCTACTTAATTTTACTGCCACATATTCCCATTTAACAGAACTTTGAGGTTAAGTTCCGAGTTTGTCTACATGACCTAGTTAGCTGCAGAGTGGATATACTTTGTTCAGAGTGTACCACTAAGGTTGCAACTGCTGTATCACAGCACTCAGTAAAACATCCTGCTCCTGCAAGGTGCTGAGTGAGACTGTCACACACAGAGCTTATTCATTTCTCCTTATATTTGGTGCAGTAAAAGATGTTTAGAATTTTACAGAAATTAATCCAACAGTATTAAACCTAGAGTGGATATTACACGTATTAAAGTAAAAGAAAATTAGTGTGTTGTTATAAAACATGTTTGTGGCCAGAATCCATGCAAATTGTCATAAAGAGTGATTTGCAAGTCACTTACGAGAAGAACGGTAGCAAGACACTTAACACAATCTTGTAGATCTGACACAGCACAGTTTCTTTTGCATGACTTGTACCTGCAAGATCATGCTTCACAGCATAGGCTTTAAGACTTAAGGGATTCCTATATCTGTAGTGTAAATTTATATATGTGATAGACAATAAATTAAGATTAATAAAAGATGTTATTAATCTTTGCTAGTAATGGAAAAGCTTACATGAAAAATCAAAGAATATTCAATTGAGTTGAAGTTTTACCTGCAAACTTTTCCTTGCAAACAAAAATACTGTAGATCAAGAAAGTGCAGTACATGGTATTTAGTGTAACTGGCAAAGCAACAAAGGATATCATTATAGCATAATAAATAGCTCAATAGTATAAAGCATGATATTACTATTTATGTTGTCAGACTAAATGTGGACCTCTAAAGCTTTTTTGTAACGAAATCCTTATCTATCAATCTCCTTAAAAGAGCTTTTTTTTTTTTTTTTTGGTTCTGAAAACCTTGAAAGGTTTAAATATAATGGTTTGAAATAAGTTACTCTCAATTTTTCTTTTGTGGTCATCAATTCCACTTCTCTAAAGAACCTCATAAACAGAATGGGCACAATGCCAAAACAAAAATTAAATACTCTGATACTCAAGGGAAGACATACTTTAACTATGAAGTATTCTCACAAGGAGCCTCGTAAACCCAACATGAAAGTGAATGATCTACAGTTTGTGGCATTAATATTTGTTGCTTTGACAGCACTTTTTATCAAAATAACTACAATTTTCAAATAAAGACTACTTAATTTTGACTATATTGCTTTTTTTATTGGAAAGGATCTATAAATAATAAGTTCACTAAGTTTTGGAGGTAGTTTGCAGTCAATCTAGTTTGTTCTGCAACAGTCAGTTAATCCCTTCAAAGTATCATCTATTCGTCAGTTCATTATTTTTTCTAAGCGTGTATGGAATATATTAAAGCTATGTGGAAGCACATAGCTTTAATATATATAAGAAAAAAATACATAAGAAAAAAGGTTGGAAAAGAGCAGTCCCCTCCATGTCAGCCCTTTAGAGAACTGAAAAAAAGAGATGCTTTGTTGTATTGCCCCCAAAATGCTTCTACTGTCCTTTCCCCTTTTCCTCATCTACTGCATTTATCTTTTTTTCTTATACTCATTTAAGAAACTGCATTTAAAAAACAAGTCAGGTTACATTTGTCAGGTATAGCTGCACTCATATTACTCTGATATTCTCTAGCTGCTCATTGCTTTTGTTACTTTTTGTTGATTTATAAGAGCTGGCTGTAATTTGGTAGCATGCATTTTGAAAGAAGTGGCGGTTTAACATCAAAAGACACAGAAGCAGTAAAGGTCTCAGACTTGCACAAAGTTTCCACATACACAATATGCTATTGTTTGTACTGCATATGCATAACAATTGTTTGAAAGTATTCAGCCTTGCTTGCCAATAACTTCTCAGACATGTGTATGGGCCTAGACCTTTTACATTTCAAGTTTTTTATTTGGTCTGCTTAAGAAGATGGTTGCAAAATTCATCATGGACTTCAGTGAGATCTGGATTTCACTTACAGTGAGTAAGAAATGTAACAATATCAAACAGAATGTCTGCAATATGCAACACACTGGCATTAAATCTCAGAATACTGTGCCAGATCTTCTAGCATGATTTTATTTTATTTACAGCTAACTGAAAAAGAAATATTTCAGAAGCTTGTGAATTTCCCTACAAAATATACAAGAAAATTCCTTGATTTATTGCATTATGCAGGTATCAAGACATAGCTTGATCTGCCTGCAGAAAAATACGTGGAAAATATAATTGATTGCATACATGGAAAATATAATTGGTTATCAACAAGGGAAAAATTCGAGGCCATGTTTAGATAGCATCTCAGTGTGTTTTACAAAGAGAGGTAGAGAATTTTGTCTTCTTTTTTACTGGGAGGCCTGAGGCATTTGAGTTCAGTACTTCTCTATAAGTGTGAAGCATCTGCTTCACAGCTGTAGGTGAGACTTTTCTGTAAGTCCCTGAAGTTATGGTTGGCTGTGGATTGAAGATCACTACTAGCTCAGGTAGTTCTCTACATATACAACTCCATAATACTGCAGTACTGAAAGCTATGGTTCCTTTTTGTATGCTTTCCTCAGCCATTCTTGAATAGTCAACAAGATTTGCCTAACAGCATCATAGTTTTTGTAGGAGCCACCCCATTAAGAAAAACTGAAACTGTGGAATAATGCCTTTTCCAGCAGTTCCCAAAGTACTCTTCATTAGGAACTGCACCAGGATTAAGACTGAAGTCTGGAAAAATTTTACTACTGCTTACAGTGAAATCAGAATTTTGCCAAGTTTAATGTAACATAATCCAGGCCAGGATTTATGGACACCCTGCATGCTGATACCAGGCAGCACCAAGCTGTATTTAATTAGACAGGGAGTGGAAACTCAGAGCACGCTGTCTGTGGCAAGTAGTTTCAATAAATAGTGCCTTTTAACATATTTATGAACATCTTCCACTACCATTTTAGACAAAGAAAAAGCACTGCATCTTCAGCTTTATTAATATCATTAGCTGGTTTTGGTTTGTTAAATAAACTGTATCCTCTCCCAGGTATTTTTTTCAATAACCTCCCAACTTCACTGATCAGCACTAAAATCCCTTACCTCCTCTGTTCAAATCTCTTTCTTTGCCATTGCAAATGCTTAGTTAACAACATCTGACTGCTAAGACATTAAAAGATCAACTGTTCTATCCAGAATATAACACAGTTGTGTTCTCACAAACTAGATTTTCCAGCAGTCCATATATGATATTTGGCTGTTCCACAACCTTTGACAAATCACTTAACTTTACAGATTCACAGCTTACATATCTGAAAAGCAGATCTAGTAATAATTACCTACTTTTCACAAGTGTTGAGGGGATTAATTAGTCAGTATTTGTTCAGCACTTAAAATCCGTTGGATTAAAAAATTTTAAAAAAATTAAATTAACTAAATTAAAAAAAAATCGTCTCAGAATTTTAAAGTCTACAATTATTGTTATTATACTTCATCTGATTTAAAATGTTTTAGTCCCTGTAAATTCACTTGATTTGACTCTGTGACTGCTGAAGCATCTCTCTCCTCAAATAATGTCCAGTCTTGAAATTAAAGAATATCTGAGACATGGACAATCTGATATCTCTGGACAGCTGTAACCTGGTGATACTGTAAAACTAGTTGTTACACAACTATATCAAATTTGCCAAGCTACAGCTTTTATCCCTTTTGATTCTTCTAGCCTTTGTCTGCTCTAAGTGCTCTGTTATACTGTATCTTGTCTTTTAGTTGATGCTTATGTTTCCTTCTGACTGAAGAATCTTTGATAAACTGGGAACTGAGTTGCTCTGGGAACTCAGTAATAACCTGTCTTTCAGCGTTCCATTAACTTCTATAGTTCTTCACACAACAATTTCATAATTTTCAGCATTTTTCTGTTGTAGATAATTAAACTGGATGCAAATGGACTCAGCAAGTCACAAGATGCTCTTGCTCCTCAGAGATAAGTATTTGTCTGCCTACACTTCTGAGAATTTTTAGCTAAAGCTATGAATAAATGTGAATCAAATAAATAAAGAGTCTTGTAAGCACTTGATTATTCACCCTAAAGTGAAAAGCAGTGGCTTTTAATGAAATATTTAACCTATTGGTATGCTAAAATGACCAATGTTTTCTCTATTCCCTTGCTTGTACATTAAATAAAAGTACCATGAATGAACACTTTGCTACATTTTAGTCCACACAAGCATCATATATAGGAATATCCGACAATAACAACATCTTTCAAGAATTTCTTTCACAGGAACTTTTTCGTTGTGTCTCTGTATTTTTTTGCTTTTTTTATTTCATGCACAGAATCGTGCTCAGCTGGAAGGGACCTGTCAGTATCATGGAGTCCAACTCTCGGTCCTGCACAGGACACCCCAAGGCACACCATGTGCCAGAGCATTGTCCAAACACTTCTTGAACTCAGTCAGGCCAGTGATATGACCACTGCCTTGGGGGGCCCGTTCCAGTGCCCAGCCACCCTCTGAGGCAAGAACCTTTACCTGGTACCCAACCTAAACCGCCCCTGACACAACTTCAGGCCATTCCCTGGGGTCCTGTCACTGTGCACCCCAGAGAAGAGATCTCAGTGTGCCTCTTCTCTTCCCCTAACAGGGATGTTGTAGACTGCAATGAGTCAGTCTACAACAGTCTCATTTTCTCTTTCATACTGTCTAGGACAATATTTAAAAATACAGTCTCCTTGCTTCTTCCCTCTGGGACCTCAGTCTTTATTCTCACCTCAACAATGGGTAACTGCATTTTATTAATATTTTTTGTTCTGCATTAGTTAGAACACTGTAGCCTGATTTTTTTCCCACCTAAATATATGTGTATTTCCCACTTAATAGATATATTCATTACTTTGTCCTGTTTTAAAGATAATGATAAAGACATCAGTGACAAGAAAACTAAAGATTCTTATTGCAATTGAAAAGAAGCAATATCATAAGCATATACAGCACATATAAATTACATGATGTAGAAAACAGAGATGGACAGACTTTCTGTGGTGTCAGCCTTAATGATTTTGCTAGTGAAGCTTCAGCTCCCAAGAGATGAACCTTCACTTTATCTTCAGAAGCTATGCCATAATGTTGCAGATCTAAACATGAAGATGTTTATTCTGACATTTAAAACATTTGCTCACACTTTAATGTTATGCCATCCCTGCTAGCTCTATCCATAAAGAACTGCTCTTCCTTCATGAGATTTATAATCTTGCAATGCAGGTGTTTGAAATTAACGTGAAGACATTTCAAATGGAAATTATCAAAACTAGTTTTGCTCCTGTTGTACTAGGTGGATGTTAGTCTCCAATACTCCCAGACCAGGTTCATTCAGAAACTCCACGCGTGGACAGTTTTCATGTTTTAATACCAAGATTGCCTATCTTAAGATATTTGACATTACAAGGGATTCAGCAGAGGAATACAGCAATATTGTGCAGAAAATACAACACAGGGATAATAAAGCAATTGCAGTACACAGCTGAATAACAACAAAAATCTGATTCCAATTCCAGGTGTCCCTATGCTTTCCATCACTGGGATGGCTGGTTGAAGCCAGCTTATACCTGCTGCTCTGAAGTCTGTTTTTTTGGTTCCTCAGTTTTCATATCACTATGTTGGGCTGAGTCACTTGTACACTTCTCCCACGAAGCCCTAGCTGTCTTAGGATGACACCCAGGCCTTTTTGATTAGCTTATGGAAGGACATTTACACAACTTATTGATCCATTCAACTTTCAGAGCCATTGGTTAAACCAAAAGTCAGCCTCATGCCACCTTTGTGTTGGGGTAAGTTCTGGTTTCTTTACAACAGCTTGGTAAAGAAAGTGCTCTTCCCTGAGCCTGATGGAACACATCTTTGCCCATCTCCTCTGGGTCTTTCTCCATTGTGGGGGTTCATTGATCAGTTACAGTTGATGTGGCCTGACCCTTAGTGATTTTGCAAATATTTCTATATACAGAGGAAAACAATTATGTTACGATAGATGCACTTTAGCTAATGCACCAGTGAGGTCATCAGGAAGGAAAGCAAGAGGCATGGCACTGGCTGTTATACACATATCACACCATTCTGAAGAAGCAGACAGCATAATAATAATTCAGATGAGGTCTTTACATTAGACTAAATACTTCTAGCAGATAAGTCAGAGTGCATTTGCCATCCAGGATGCTTTTTATGCTTATCCTTTCCTGACACCTTTTTTTAGTAAGTATCTCTGACAACACTATCATGACCTTTTGTCTGACCTGGTACACCCGTTCTTACATTCTTAATGTAATAGGAACATCGCCAGGGTCACTAACTAGCATCAGTCAAACTTGAGAAGTGTTTTAATCCAAAAATCTTTTAAAATAAATGCATTCCTTAAACAGATTATGGCCATTTTCTTAGATTACCTTAGACAGAAGAGATGAACAAATGTAGACTGATATGCTTAAAACACAGCTAAGGTTTATTTTAATTCCTTTCAAGCAAAGATCTCAAAGTAAATACTGATCTAAGACCACAGAATTCCTCTGGGAAGTATGTTTGACTCTGAATTATTCTAATAGCTTTACAAATGCATAAATGGGATAAATGAATTATTCCACTAAACTCTGACAGAATACTGTTATTGCATTTGACTTGGAGACCTGAACAGACCACATACACACAGTGCCTCGGTGAACCAGTGGTACATAAACACAGCTTGGAGCAGTTGCTATCACAGCAAGGTTATATGGTTATATTACCATAAGGTATGCCAATATATGTATTTATGTAGTCTACATATAAGTGAATAAATGCTAAAAATCTATATTCTTGGGCATGGACTTCCTGTAATTTCTGTTGGATGTACAATCTATTGTCCCCCCCGGTAATGCCTACTAGCAAAGTAGGCATTACTGGCTTTCTGGGACAGATCCCTCATCAGAAAATATATTACAGGAATTGGTAAACACCATAATTACTTTTGCTAATTTTTGTAAGATGTCATTATTTTTAATGGTAGCCTAAAAGTTTTGTATGTGTTTTGTTAATTTTAGTTATTTTTGTCAAACCCTGTGCTGCTCTTGGGGATTTTCCTACCAGAAATACAACGAGATCTACATTGTGAGTGACAGTTCTAGATTAACAGGTCAGCAGTATTGTAAAAAAGGTTGTTGGCAACTCCTCTGACAGATTGCTTTGAGTCTTAAGAGCTTCCACCTACATCTGGCAGAACTGGGCACTCCAAAAGATAAAACTTTTTAATAAATCTTCAGGAGAATAAAAAATCTAGTGGAAGAGTTGAGTTAGTGGAATGAAGTGGATAAAGCCCGATCTTTATGGCATGTTGCCACAGTGTTCCCAAATGGCACTAAAATGAAACAATGAGACAAAGTGTGTTTATTGTGGAGTTATATGAGCAGCCAGAGAAAAAGAATTAAAGGCAAAGACATTTTGAGTTGTAAGGGAAATCAAATCAAAAGGGCCATATCCATATCACATCACCACTGGCTGCTAAGGCTTTATTATATATGACAAATAGATTTGAGAACAAGCAAATAATTTTTTTCCCCTGTAAGTCTGTTGCCTCATTGCCTGCTGTGGCAGCTAGGTAATGGAGATTACTTCATGCCCAAGTGGGAATGAATAGGCTACTGTGTACAAGTTTGTTGGGAAGAAAAATATTTTTGCTATCTTCATCTCAGAGCACAGTATTTTTACAGAGATTCGAAAGCAGAGTCACTAGGTTGCAGAGAACAGGGTGATGGAGTAAGATAACAATACATAGTTTGAATAACATTAAAAATAGTATTAATCTGAGTTAATTTTTAGTCCTTTAGAAATCTCACATTTTACTGTTTTTTTTTCCACCTGTATCCAATTCATAGCAGCCCCTGCTGCTTTGGGGTTATAAAAAAACCCACTATTTTTGGGGGGGGATAGCTGTTGGTGCTGAGACTAAGATCATTTAGTGTTCTTCAGCTGACAGCATCTCACATTGTGAAGTTCCCACCTCACAAATGACATGACAATGTTCTGCCACAGAACAGTGAAAAACAAATCCCTACACTTCTGTTTCAGGACAGGTTAGACAGATATGACACTCTAAGTGTAAAGTGCTAATAGGTTCCTTTGTCCCTGCAGCAGTGTTACACTAGGTCGGGCACTAAGCCTGGACAGAGAAAAATGGAAGAGCTTGAGAACAGAGGCTAGGCTAAAAGAGTGATGAAAACCAATTTAGCTGTAACCTGGCAGCTGTAAATTTAACTGTGATGGCAAAATATCTATAATTAGGAACAGGATAGAGAGGCAAAGAGCTAGCAAGATTTTGGTGGAGTTTTCTGATTATGATGGATTACTCTTAAACTGAAAGAAAATTATACTAATGAAGACAGGCCAATTATTTTTATAGCGTGTGATTAGGTACCAAAACTAGGTCAAGACAAAAATAACTTAGAGAGTTTTATCTCATTGAAAAAAAAATTAAATAAATTTACTACAACTAGTTGGGCTAGCAAAGGTACTTTCCAAACCAGGTGATGGTAGCATTAAGTCATTGGCTCTCAGATGAAACTGCTTGGTGATCAATAAATGCTTTTGTTGTGTGTATGAAAGGAAAAAACTGGCATGAAGTCTGCAGAAATGCTCAGCAACAGGTCATTAACAATTCTAAGAATATAAAGTAAACCAGAACAAAGGAAAGAAGCCTTGGGATTTATTTGAGATTTCCCCCATTAAAAGATGTGGCAGTATATACTTTGCTTATGCCATCTGCACAAGTAAGGAACTCTGTCCAGTGCTCCAGGCACTGCTATATTAAATATTGATAGGAATTCACTGTATAGTAGATTTTTCCTTCTAAGGAGCTGCTAAATAGTTAATGAGATGTTAGGCAGCTGAATCCATCCTGGATGGGTAATTCTTTCAGTAACAACAGTTTGTTTGCCCCTTGAGGGTTCATTTTTTTACTACCTAGTACAACAAAATATAATTTGACTTAGGTTTATTATTTTGTAACCTAAAAAAATATATATGAATTGATTACTGTCTTCTAAATGATCTGAACACCTTTGGAAATCTTTCCCTGCTCATAAATAAACAATGAACAAGTAGCTAGTCAGCATCTGTCTGATGAATTACAGTGTTTGAAGCATCACAGTCAATATGATCTAGTCAATAATAGAGAGCAGCAGAAAAAGATACCAGCCTACCAGGCAGAAAAATGAGTCTTCCTGTTACTTTTACTCATTTCTTCCTAGTCACAGTGAATAGATATACCACTGCACATTCTAAACCCATACTACTACCGTGTCAAGAGTCTCAGTACACTGAGCCAGTATTTTGCCAGCTGTGTGTTCATCAGCTGTCAGCTTACTGCTTCTTTGTTAAAAAATTAGAAGGGGGGGGGCGGGAAGTACTTTCTTTCCTGAGGATTTTGTGTTTAAAGATGGAGGCAACTGGAACTGAGATCTCTTTATCTGTCTACAGAGGAATACAAAGGTAGGAAACATTTCCTTCACAGCATACGACTAATATTCTTCTGTCAGGCAGTGAAAGAAGAAAGTGATTCTCTGACTCCTCAGGAACATCCACTTTTGGAAAAGTGTATATTGTTTCTTTTCTGAAACTGACCGCAGGTGAGTTTTGGCTTGCAGCTTACACTACAATAAAGAAGGAAATGCTCATGGGCAATAGTAACCAGCTCAAATCAAATCCAAGTGAGTCTTCAGCTGCAGAACATCAGCTGTTCTGTTGCAGACACAGAGGTCTTCTGCAGGTGGACAAGACAAAAAGCAAGTGTGTGGAGACCACTGACAATCTGTACAGGCTTTCCAAGTCACCTGTTACAGTCAAGCTCCACTTTTCACAACATCTCTATCTATGTAGAGTAGCTGTTCCTGCTCAGTTCAGTGGGTAAATATGGATCATTGTGTGGTTCATCTAATCTTTTTTAAAATCCAGTAAGCATTTCTTAGGTACTCTAAGAGAAAATGCAGTGAGGAGTAATAAGATTTTGTAGATGTATGGAGGGGTGTTAGGATACAAAAATGTAGCAGTTTTTATGGAAGTTATTTAAACATTTGCTTGATTGGGCAGACCATCAGTTCAGTGCAGAAAATAATAATATAGCTGACAATGCAACACAAGGTACAAGGGACTACCTTGTAGCAGATAAACTATATGTTTTAATAGTTGGGCCACTTTCACTCCGCATTACCTTAAACAATCATAAAACATTATCTACTCCATGGCACAAAAACTGCTTGGTATTTCTGCTATAAAAGAACAGTCCTGAACACAGTGCAAAAGCCAGGCAGATTTTGCAATATGCCTGAGAGAGATATAAAGAGAAGGACTGTCAGAACATAAACATTTCATAAAGTAATAAATCAGTGTTACACGAAGTAAGAAAATCTGAGCATTGACAGACACCTCTCAAGTTAGTGAGGGAAGAAACTGCTGGGCTTGCATTTTCACATTTTACAAGTTGTACTGTTTTCCCAACACAATATGTCTGAATATTATGGAAAATAATTTATTTGAACACAATATACTATACCTCAAATATAGCCCTCTGATCAGTTTGTCCCAAAGCATTACTTCCACAAAATAAGAAGGGATACTCACTATTTAAACACAGGTGCAAAAAAAATATAAGAATACATATTTCCGGCCTAACAGGCTTTCTCTCCCAGGGCTACTGATCTGAATGGAGAAAGTTTGTGGGTTTTGATAGCAGTCCACAGGAGTCTGGGTTGTTTGTGTTATCACTGTAGCTACTGATCATGCTACTGATCATGACAGTATCCTTTTACCAAAAGGTGCTGCATTTTAGTCTCTTTCCCTGTCCCATCCATATCTATGAATAGAAGAGCAATGTTAGCCGTTTTCTGTCACTGCAGACACTCTCTTCTGCTCTGTAGCTTTTCCCCTACTGTGGCCTTTGTGACATTTAACACAGACAAGAGTAAATTTGGCTTCTCATCCACACTTTTTTTACCCCCATAAAGTCATAATTCTACAGAGAGCAACTTGATTACCAAGGAAACAGAGCACAACCCAGTAGGTTGCAAGCAGCTGCTACAGTTAACACAGAGTGCTACAGCAGACAGGACCCTTGCAATACCCTTTTAGGTTCTACTTTGAGTTGTGATGGAAAGAACATAAGATGAAATTCACTCTACTGGATCAGACTAAACCATCTAGGACAGTCTCTTATCTGTGTCAGGGGAAAAAAAGCAGGTAATAGGAGAAATTACTTATAAACAGAGTGCAAATTTGTAAGGCACTTTTCCCATGTTGGTGCACTGTGATGCACCACGGAAAGTGACAGAAGCTGAAGCTTTCTTCTCAACCTAATGCAGAGGAATTGATACCAGAGGGAGATGAGGTTTGTGTAGTAGTTTTTTAGAGTTCCCAAAAAAAATTTAAAAAAATTATCTGTGAAATGCTGACAAAAACAAGGTGAGGTGAGCTTCTGTGTTTACAGCTTCATACCATTCAGAGAGGAATATCAATAGCTTGTCAAGAGTAGCTAAACCAGTCTGCAACTTACAGCAGTGATGGCAACAGTAAAGAAACTACTTCAAGTATTTGTTTGCATAAACGTACATGTTTCTAGTAAGTCTCCACCAATCTTGCAATGGGTGGTCACCCTGGAATAGGTGCCAACAACAGTTTAGTGGGGCAAACTTTCATGAAAACCACCAGACCCTGAAAGCAGTGATATTTAGAGACTGTGTGGCTAAAAAGCAGATATTCTGAACAATTTGTCTGAGAAGGATGAATGCTTGTAGAGGTTGCTCTTTACAATGTGCTTGGTTTGCTAGGCTAAAGTGAATAAGCTAATAATTATTAAACAGTTGTTAGAGAGTCTGTGTGAGACCATGTAGGCTGGAGCAAACCTCACCTGTCCAAGATGTGAATAAACTGGAGGGCGACCCAGAGAAGCTGTTATGAAGAATCTTGTTGTTACAGTGGCAGGCTGGAATGAACCACTGTCAGCAGGACAGATAGCAAAAAGGGATAAGGAAAGAAAAGAGGGATTCTGATACTTTTAGGAGTGTAATGGCTTTGGAAAACAAGTATGCAAATAGGAGTGATGGAGCTGTAACTACAGTGAATCCCATGGAGTATGTCCTGTAGTTCAAGGAAATCACACGGATCAGATAAAACTCATCCAAGGGTACCAAAGAAAATCAGCCTTTGGAAATAATAGAAATAGCAATGAGGAAGCTGAATATAATGAATATGGGGACACAGAGCAAATATACTCAGTATATTCTATTTGCAGAATTCATTGTCAGAGTGGGGTCACAGAAAGACACCCAGAGACAAAGTAGGGCTGGTTCATGCTGTGACAATGTTAACTCAGTGGTTTTCCAAGTGGTAGGCATTCTGCTCTGAAGTTTTGGTAAAAAGAGACTTAAGAGGGAGGGAAAGTAGGTTAGAAAAAGTGTCTTATGCCTCAGCCACCTGTACTACTAGTGATGTTTACATCATAAAATCTGCCTTCTCTGTGGGATCAAGACTGGTCATTATCCAGAGCCAATGGCTATTTCTGAAAGATCAACACTGTCTGCTAAAAACTGTTTCTCTTTACTACACTCTACTAGGTAGAAACTCTACTAGGTTTCTGATCATCTTGATTAATTTTCTCACAGCCAGTGTATTTCTGTGACAGAATCTGTTGACCAGTGAATCAAGCCTGTGGTCAGAGGGAAATTCATTCTGAGACCAGCCTATGGTGCTTCTACATTGATGCGTAATTGAAACAGTCAGGAAGAGCAAGAGTCAGGAGGGATTGCAAGGTCATGTCCGGTTTCAGGGTTACTGTGTGAACGCAGTCACAGAGACAAAGTGGCACAGCATATGCACCATGAGCACAGGCTTCTTTAGGGAGACAAGAAGAATAGGGAGGATTGCACTCTGTATAAAGCAGCTTCTTGATGGGACAGCGCTGGGATGAAATCTTTTGGTGGTCTTTGGTTCCAGACTAATGAACCCTGGAGAAATAAAAGTGAAAACAGTTCAGGAAAAACATATCATATGCTTTAAGCCACCTATAGTGATTAGGTAAAATACAAGATTTTTTTCTAAAGTATTTAGGGAAAAGGCTAAAGGTCAGATGGAGCTAAATCTAGGCCTAGATTTAGAGATTAATGTAACATTTGTAAGTATGTGTGTAGGAGAAATCATGGGCCTGTTGTTGAATGAGAAAGACAACCTAATTAGTAATAAAAAGTAGCTTGGTATCTAAATAGCAGCTAGGAAGAATTGGAGGTGATTCCCATAAAGCAATAATTTAATCAGAAATTATTAGCAATAATAATAATAAAATAAAAGCAATAATTTAATAAGAAAGTGGTTTGCAGATGATAGTAAATAAGGGGAAGAGATTATTAAGCGGGAAAGTTAAACCTCGTTCTTAACAGACCTCATGAAATGTGAAGATTGGTGAACAGTTCAAATGTAAATTCTGCACATGGACATAAAAGACTAATTCATGCACAAAGGTAGGCTGGGACTGAGTAGCAACCCTGGTGTCAGTGCCTGGAAGCAGGAGTGAATATCAAGCAGAAAACAAGCCAATATTGCAGACACATCACAAATAAGAGGAAGTGCACCCTGGCCCTGTCCAGCAGGTCAACCTACAAAACTGAGTCTGCAGACTATGCACACTTTCCTGACCTTTGTGACACTGGACCTAAAAAAATGTAGCTAGTTTTGGGTTCCAGATCAAGAGGGGCAAAGGAAAGAGTATCAGCCAGGAGCTATCAAGATAGGTAGGAATCTAGAGTACATGACCTTCAAAGAGAAAGATTGGCTTATTCAGCATAAAGCAGAGGTCATCTGATAGAAGTTCACGGCTGCTGGAAGGGAATTTATGATTTCTTGAGCCTAACTCCTCCCTTTAGAAGAAAAAAATCTCAGAAGGAACAATGCAGCTGGGATGTTCAGAATAAATGTTTGGGATATCTTTGTAGAAAAGATGGTAAGTACAGCACAGGAATAGTGAAAGATTGTGCAACTTGACTAGGGAAAGAAATGCCTTACCTGATCTACAGCTGGTGATAAATTGCTTCAGGGGAGAGGCTGAACTAGATGTCTTCCAGAGGAAAATTGCAACACTCTCTGAATCAATGAGACTACCTCATGGTTAAGTATATAATTTTCTTCACACATTGTAGGTTGTTTGATTTCCACTGCAGCAAATGGATGAGTTTAGATGAAGCTCAAATGCTACTCCCAGAGTGTTTATTTAAATCTCCTGTGCCTTGAAGAAAAGACTAGCAAGCAAACTATGCTTTTGTACCTTGACAGAAGACCTATAGCTCAGGGTAAAACCTATTTTCATCTTGTTTTGTCCTGTATTCCCTTTGCCTGGAAAAAGTACGTGCTTTGCTTTGCAGTGTCACTTCTTATGAGAGGATAGTCTTGAGTTAGTAGCAGCAGCAAAGGTCAGGAGATTAGGAAGAAAAACGAATTGCATGAATTGCATGCTATAATAAACAACCCAAATATTGTCCATTCTACACCAGGGCTTTCATCAGCTCTTGTTTTATCAGAAATCAATCCATTCCTTCACAGTTTACTTTTTCATAGGATAAAAAATTAGTGCTTGCAGTAGTAAATATGGAACTATAGCTATATTTCATCAGTCCTTTTATCTCTGATAAGCTTGTATCATTCACAATAGAAATTCATGTCTCTCATTTTACCAGTGAATGTGACATTTTTTTCTATAAACTATTTATACAGATAAACCTACAAAACTGAGTCTGCAGACATACCTGGAATCATTTCCCAAAGCAATTATATTGAAAATACTTTATTGGTCATTTTTAGTGTGCACAGCTTCATCCAGCCTCAGAACCAAACTTTAATTGGATGGAAGCTCTTTTCTTTTCAGGTATTATAATGCAACAATATTTGGGTCTCAGTTCTCTTTGAAAATTTTTATTATCTTTTGCCTTCAGTATATGATTCCTTTGAACTTCAACATGAAACCCAGGCACATACTAAGGCACAGTTCAGATTTTTAACAGCAGTCTCCAGACTTTATTCATAGTTAACTAAGCTTAGAACTTAGAAGACTATGTATGATTAACACACACAGACACACAAAACAAACAAAAAAAAAACCAGAAAAAATACCACAACTAAAAACATCCCCAACAGTTAAATTATCCTCCACATAAGGACTTTTCAGAAGCCTGTTGTTTACCCAGTATCCTAGGACATGTCTAATGCTCCAGAAGCGTGGTGATAAGATCACACTCATGCTCTAGGACATATATAGGAAAAGAAAAGAAAAAGAGCAGCTGGAACAGAGGAGGACAGAGAAAGGAACAACAATCTAAAGAGATCTCTCTGGGGCTGAGCTTTGCTTGATGCAGTGGTAAAGCGTGGCTCTAGAAATGCTGCTTCCCCAGCTGACAGCACTGACCCGTGGATTACCCAGATTTTAATTTCCTGGGTAAAGGCACTCATGGATCCACAGGCAAACCTCAGCTGCTTGTCATGGCAAGCACCTTTTCAGCTATCTCCTCTGTGCTTCTCTGGCCCCAGTTTGGTGCAAGTCTTGCTGCTTCCAGGCCAGTGGGATACACCAGTAGCAAGGGAGTGCTGTCTCCAAGTAGTCCTGTTGCTTAGTGTGGAGAGGATAGAGAAAGAGAGGGAGAGGGGACCTGTCTCTGAAAACCTGATATGCCTGTTACTATTCTTTTTTCACCTATCTCTGACTGTCTCTTTTTACTTATTTCTGTCTTATTTGATGTCTGCTGTTGGCTCTTTTTTTTTCTATTTTTCTTTCTGTCGTAATATATTTTTTTTCTCTATTTAGAGGTTACTAAGATTTAGTCTTTTCTCTCTGTGTAGCCCTCCTTGCCCTGTCATGAAATGAAATCACATTGAACAGAAAGGCTTTACTTGGAGCTCAGACAGGAATTAAAGACAGCAGTTTTAACAAGAACATACATAAACATCTCCAGACTTCTTGTACTGCCAACGTGAGCTTCCTTATTCATGTTAAAATATTGACAATCTATTTTCAAGGTAGGATACATATTGCTTTGCAACTTTTATGTATGAAATGTTCTGCAGCACTGTGAATGTCTCTCAAAGACAGACTCACATCTAGTCCTCTCACAGCCCTTGCTATCTAACCACATTCTTCTCCTTGCAGTGATGTATCTCAATAAATTCCTTAAAATGTTTTAAACATATATTATTTATGTACAGTTACAAGGGAGCAGAAAAGAAGTCCTAATTTTGCAGTACGTTGCTGCTGATTTAATCAGTGTACATTTGCAAACCTGTAAAGCACACACAATATTTCCCTTCTGCCTCCTGCTTTTTCTTCATGTCTGTTGACCACATGGATAATGCGGGAGCTGCTAATTCTCTGCTTGCAGTGCTTAATGCTCTTTCCAGAACACTCATTACTAGAATGACACTGAGGATCAAACCCATACCGAGAGTAATCCAGCGTAGCATCGGCTGAAGAGACAAGAGTTGTGTCTCCCTATGCCAGGGCTGTATTTATTGCTAAAACATCTCCAGCACAGAGATGCCTTGCCATGTTTATTCTGTGCCACCACATCCAGTATAATCAGGAGAGAATAACAGACAAAAGGTTTACACTGTTGTTTTTATGTCTGCCAATAACAAGATTGGAGATTCACAGCATCTAAAGCCAGTCGGCTCATCAAAGTGCTCTTCAGCTGCACAAATTACTTAATCTTAACTTTGCATTCAATTGTGCATTTCAGGGGATGTTTCAATATGCTCTTCTAGGCAGTGCTAGCAAACTTAGCAATATGCACTCTTGCCTACTTACTGTCTGGCTTAAAAAAAGAAAATTAAATACATTTCTCATATGGCTATAATGTGGAATTTTTCCACACCATTAAGTAAAATGTTACTCTAGTTTATTTTCGCATTTTCTAGGAGAAAACATTTCTTAAGCTAAACTTACTGAGTTGTGTGGGGACATTTTGCTAACCCACATCATATTTTTTCCCCAACATATATAATATTTCTATTTCTGTGCCAGCAACTCATCTAAGGTAGAAAATCAGCTGCCTCTCCATCTCTCATCAGAATAAACCAAGAGTAATTATTCTGAAGTCAATGGAGTTAAACCAGTGTACAGAAGAGAAAATCATGTTCTGCCTGATCAGCCCTGTAAAAGAAAACAAGATATAACCTTTATTACAAACAATGAAATTAGAGGAACTTATTTCTTACTATGTTTTTTAATGTAGCTTAAGTGATAGAGCATGACACATAATACCAGTAACATTTCATGAGTAGCTAAGAAAAAATAATGCATGTGATGTGCAGCAACAACAATGAGAAATGAATTCTTTGAAACCATAGTATTTCTTTGTTAATATATTATGCACACACCTGTGCATTCGCATAGGTTAACTGGAGGGCAAAAGGAGCCTTAGTGCAAATGTGATAGCCAGAGCAGAGCAAACACAAAGGAAAGTTATACTGAAAGACAGACAGAAAGGTTTAATGTTAGCCATTGGAGCTACTGGAACTGATACTTTGAGCTAGTGTTTCTTACCATTAAGGCTTCCTTCTCTGTCTTCCTGAAAAGCCTATTACATAAGTCTGGTTATTGGGTTAGACTCATTTAAAATCTAGCCCTATGTCACCTATTAAGCTAACAGATGTAGATCCATAGATGAATGAATTACTACTAGCTTCAAAATGCTTGGCTTGTGTAAGGGGATTGAGCTGTATGATGCTTGGGATTTTTTATTTTCCTCTTGCCTTATTCACATGAGAAATACTTTGCTAGGTACTAACTTGCTTGACCTTTTTGTCTCAGTCAGAAATTTTCTATTAAAAGTAAAAAATGACCCTAACAGAGAGATACCAAACATCCATCGTTTAATCTCTGGGGTCCTTCAACCAATTTGAAAGTCAACATTGGAGGAAGCAATTTTTTTTCTGTTTGTTTCAGCCTGATCTCCTACAGTTGTTTAAATTAGACTAGCACACAGTTTTAAATTAACTGAATAGTAAAATAAACATGTTGTGTACAGTTTTTATAACACTTATACAGAGGAATATGAGTGTGTAAAAAAAAATTTTAAAACCATGATAGGAACTAGAGAATGACATTCCTATCACACAATAGTAAAGAAAGACAAAGGCATATCATACCAAAAAAAAAAAAAGATATTCCTCTCTGAATTCTGGCTTCAACAAGTCAGAGTCTCAAATATGCTAGAGGTTATTAACATAGACTGGGTGAAAGACATACTTTTGGTCCTATGCAACCCTGTTTGAGATATAAATAAATCATGCCCATCTATTCAGACCAAGTTACATGTATGCATGTTCACAAGAACATCTGTACACATACTGAGACCTGCACATGCTAAAATGTAGTATAGTGTTTGACAGGCCACTTGGAAAGGTAGCAGAGAATTCTTTGCTCTTGAAATGTTTATTAAATTATAATGATTGGTTTCTAGGGTTTTGGCACTTACCTCTTTCCAAAAGAAAATTTCCAACACAGTCTTTTCTCATTTTTGGGGATAAAACCCCTAGAAGATCCAACCAAAAAAACCCAGACTACTGAGTGAAGATTTATTGGTTTAGACTTTAGAATCACAATTTCTAGCAGTTCTTTGGTGGGAAGCAGAACTCTGTACAATTTTATTGGTATTAAGAAATACCCAGGTAAAAATCGTTGGTGACCCCAGAGAGAGAAGTCCAGTGAGACTGTGTTACATAATGTATCAACATAAAATTCATTTGCTTATTGTTTGGAGTCTGACAAAGAAATCACCAGATAGCTCACCTTTATATTTTGTTTAGGATGAAATTTACCTAAAATCACTCAGACAGAGCTCTTATAATTACATGTTTTATGTTAATTTGCAGATATTTGTATCAATATTGCCAGCTTCAGGGAGACCACATGGCAATATGAGGTTTTGTCATTGCTCTAAAATGTTAAATCCTGTAAAGCTAACTAAATATTGACAATGAGCTAATACAAAACATAAACATGCTAAAATATTGACATTCACTGCATTAAAGATCACCCCAAGTAAAGAACAATGCAACACTGCTGTTCTGTGAAGGCAGTGGTATTACAGAATAAAAAGGTATTTTCCCTGTTCCAAAGTGCAGTTTTAATTTCATCCCCTGTGAAGGGCCAGATTTTACCTTCAGATAAACAAAACCTGCCAAGCAATTTTCTAAGTAGGTGTACCAAGATTCCCAGGTTCCAGGCTCTCTAGAAACTGTAAAACAGCAGCACTAGAAAACAAGCTGAAGAGGGAAGATTTAACTGGGTCCTGGATTTAATAATCTCAGTAGTTCCTTCCTTGAAACAAGCAAACAGTCCCAGCCTTCTGCAAACTTAAACAGGTGCTGTATTGCATGAATCCCTCTATCTGATGAAATAAAATTTGTTTAGAAATTCTGTTCCAAACTGCGGCTTGTGACATAGCAACTTTCCCATTTTTCTCCTTTGTTTTTGATTTTCACTTTCAGAAATGAAAATGAAGAGTCATCTGTTGTGCATTAAATATTAATTTCTAGATAGTACTTCCTGCTTCACTGTTTGCAATGTTTTAAGAACAGAAAAATTATTCACATTCTCCATTTCCTTGAAGATTTTGGAGGCTTCCTCAGCAGCAGAGCACCATAAAGAACTCTGTGACAAAAAGTAAGAGATGCTAAAAAAGGTCAAGATTTGGCATCATATGTTTGTTAATCCAGTGTTCCTAACAAGCCAAGTCCTTCAGGAGTTTTATGAGAGGAAGTTCAGTACAGAGAAAATGGTGTGTGATCTTGGGGTAGCCTGGATTTGGTATGCCATCTCCTCTGTTTCCTTTATTTTCTAAAGACAGTAACTCTTAGTTAATAAAATTGTACCAGACCCAGGGGACTGTTCTAGCTCTGGGTCCCCATACAGCAGGAGATCATGGGGCTCACCACAAAGTTCTCACTATGGAGAAAGCTTTCAAGCCTGTCAGTGAATTCACTGCCAAGACTTCTGCTAAAACAGCTGAGTTTTTGGGAACTCTGACCAAAATCCTTTTAAAATATTATTCCCAGTTTCACTGACAGCACTTCACAGTGAACACACACTGTCTGCAGAGATTTCATTTTTGGGGGCTTTAGCTCATGTCCATTTTTGACCAATTAAGCTTGGCAATTTCTTTTTAAGATGATGTTCCCTTCTTTTCTAACAATCCCTCCACCTACTGTCCTTGGAAGTTTTCAGAATAGTCAGGGGAAAAAAGAAAAATAATAAAGCCCCCAGTAAAGGAACACAAGGCACATCTATGTCAGAAAACTCTTGTTAGTGATTTCTAAACCACTTTTGTCACTGAAATTTAAAGCAAGAATAACAAAACCCTATTATAAAGGAGGACTGAAACATTGTTTCTCTCTTTTACCTCTTTGTATTATCATGTCACTCTGATTCAACTAAAGCTTCACAGAGGGAGGAAACCACAGTCTCAATCTCTCTGATTTTTGTAGCAGGCCTAATTTTAGAATCTGTTGTGTCAAGTTTTTCTAAACCTGTCAGTTTAATTTGGCAGATGCGGGTTAATGGAGACCTACTGAAAGCAGGGTGAAAGTCTATCCGAGTAGACGAACATAATTCATGACTTTCACAATGCAGCAGTAAGGTAATAGATAAATGTCGCTTCCTTTAAGTTGTAGCAGGAAGCTATAGACAAAGGTACCTTTGTAAGAAAAAAAAAAAAAACACTAGAAAGGAAAAAAACGTTAATGGCCATGGAAAGAGAAAAAAATGCTGCTATGTTAGCTGTCCCCTTATCTTCAAATTCTGAAGTGGCAGCTGCAAAAAGATCAAGACAGGTAGGGCAGCAGAAGGCAGAGGCTTAGGCACAAAAAGCTTTAAATGGAAGCAGAGCACTTCAGGCACCATGATACAAATCAGCAGTGGCAGAAGAAGCCTTTCAAAAAATAATTTAATATTTGTTAAATCATTTGTAAGAATTATTACAATATTAGTTAGCTCACTTCAGCCTCAGACCACTGGTGAGTCAGGAGTCTGGAAAATGCTATCCTGACTGGACAGTGGTCCATTTACGTAACTTAATACATACATCTAATGTAGAGAGCTGAAGGATATTCAACTTTGTAATTACATTACATTAATTCTATAGTGATTTTCATTCTGGTGAAAAAAATTGATGAGCAAAAATTCACAGCAACAGACCCCAGGACAGAAAACCCTATAAATTTTGTGTCCTATCAGGACACAGTTCAAATCCCATTTGTCTCTCTACATCTCAAGAAAGAATGTCCCCTCAGGACCTCTTGCAGGTCCTCTGAGTTCGTCCTTTGAGACCATCAGAGGGTCCTAGTACTTCACATTGCCTCTCACAAGGAACTAGACTTAGAAGAGACCTGCTTTCCAAGAACTGCCCTTTTTAAGATAGGGCACGAAAACCAGTACAGCCATTATCTGAAAGGATATTTGTGCAGGCAGATAAAAAACCACAGAGATAGTCTTCTAACTTGCTTGTGAAAATAGAAGGAAACGAGCTGTGCTTCAGTTTTTGATGGTTCACTCTATAAGCTCACCTGGTAAAGAAAGCATGAAGAACTACAAAGGAGTTTCCTTGTATACACACAAGACTTGTCAGAAACAGCCACAACACACTCCAGAGCAAGCAATCACATCTATGATGTGTATCTGACAACAAGGCAGGGAAGAAAGGAAAGGAAGAACCTCCCCCCTATGTAAGAGCCATGCCAAATTGCACTATTAAGCACTGTAAAAGTCAGACCCTTTAATTTTTGTGAGAGTGAAGGAAAAAACCTTTATACTCAAAAGTATAAGCTGCAAGCCAGCAGGGAAGCAAGGCTGACTAGCAGCCCTCTGGAGGCTTGGATCATTAGGCCCTAGGTATGTGCTTATCCATGCTGTCTCTGTGCAGCTTTCCTTTGTTACAAAAGGGCATCTCAGTTATAAATGTTGTTCCTCATATGCCCCAAACTGAGGACCTTGAGAGCACTGTGACAAAAAAAACCCCAAAGCCTAAAACCACAAGAGAGAAATGAAATACCACTTCTTACAAATCTTAGTCCTTTTGGCAGTCAACTGACCTCCACCCATATTAAGTCGCTCTCCCTCTGGCTTCCCCATAACCTGGGAAAATCCAGAGCTGCTGGACAAATCCTGAGGCAAGGTGATTGCATGCAATGTAGTAACAAGACATAGTAATATGTGTGAAACAGTTTAATCAGATCTATGACTGTTGTACCATTATTCATCTACTTATCATGAAAGACTTTGTTTACACTTCAGAGAATTCTGAACAACTTTAGATTTTCAGTGCGCTAGGTATGAAGTGACCCTGCCATGCACAGAATCAGCATCTGCTCAGCATGAGATGCTTCTAACATATCAAGTGACAAAACCAATCAGTGAAAGCAACTTGACTCACTAATAGAAGTTACATGCTAATGAATAATGTTTAAGCAATATTTTTGCTATGTAAGTCACTTTCATCCTGCATTCAGCTAAAAATTCATTGGAATACCTCTAGTTGTCAGTTTGAATCATAGAATTATAAGGAAAAAGGCTGGAGGGTCCTCAGGAGGTCATCTTTCCACCCCCCCCCATGCCCTAAAGCTGAAACCCCAGGGATGCTAAGCATTCAGGAGTGATTATGTCTGATTCTGTGAGAAGTTTGCCTTTCAGACATGCTAAAGGGCAGAGGGCAGCAAGAACAACTCTGATCCGTTGTACCATGCTTGAGACATTCACTGTTGTGGGTTAAGGGTCAGGGTCTATCCAGATCATTTTCCATTGTTGCCTAAAAAGGAAAGGCCTCTCTGAATACTGAGAAATCTCTTTAAAGCCTTGATTTAACAGCACAGGATTTGCTATGCTGGATCGTGGCACGAGTTCGACTTAGGGTGATTTCCCTCCTAATTCGACAACCCATACCAGAGCCTTTAGAAGGAGCTCCAACACATCAGTGTGCAAACAGGGGAGACACCCCAAATGCAATGAAATACCAGAGGGTGTCTTCTAGCTCACAGAGCTTCTATGCTATGGTTATTGCTGTTCCAGTTTGCAAACCTGTAAATATTGTAAGCTGCCATAAACTTATAAAGATCTTTCAAATATCTAGATTAGTTAACCCTGCCAATCAATGAACTTCATAGATTGGCTGTTGCTACCCAGGAGAATTGCGATTTCCATGTTTGTGTTCTGAGTGTACTTGTACCTCCTTGTAATCTATCATGCTGCGGGGCAAAGGTGAAAAACAGAGTTTCTAGTTTTACTATAATTTCCACAAATGTCTGGCAATTATTGAAAAACTTCACATTTTTCATTGTGCGTTTCCTCATTACAGTTAGACTACCTTTTTCTATGCAGTTTCCTTTCTTGTCTTGCCATCCCTCCAACAGGCATTTTTTGTCTGTCTCAGGTTTTATGCAACTCCTGCTATTGCTCTCTTATGTATTAGGTTTTACTACCATCTGTGAGCCAGATTCAACAGAGCTCTAACCAGTTCCATAAGCACTGGTGTCAGCTCTGGAGTCAGAGCTGTGCATTTCCTCCAAAAACTTCCAAGTTCCAAAGGTGGAGTTAAAGCATGAAAAAAAAATTAACCAACATGTGATCCTAAGCCATGAAAACTGTCAATAGCTATACTTGCTCTTTAAAAATTAATTGGAACAGCACATGAGCTTGTTTAAATCCCTGAAATTAGTGTAACTCTTCAGGGTCCTTAAGCAGAGTTGGAATGAGCTCCCACTCACTCCCACTACCTTACACAAGATCTAACTCCAAAAGGTGATTAATCCCTCTGAGAGTACCTGAAGCAAGGTACATCCTCCACAGCCAGACAAAGGTGGAAAAGTGACCTTTTCTGCACATTGATATAGTATTTATAATACTAGTTTCCATCTCTTTCAGTGACTCAAGTGACTGTTAGAGTGTTAGCAATGACACCTCAGACATGGCTGCATAGCAAGCGTCTTCCCAATTCAAAGCTCATCACCAGAAATCACAGGTTAGCGTTATCTTGATGAGGTTATGTGGCCAGATCCTTAGGGGGTACATCCACAGGAGAGACAGGGCCACATACTCAGTCTTTCAGAACCTTAGGCATTTTCTTGGGTTAAATCCTATCTTGCAAGCTTGAATTGAATGCAGGAGAAGAATTAGGCACCCAGGAATTTGCTCTAAAACTCCAAGAAAGATTTTTTTAAGTGAAAGAGGAAATTATGAGGAAGGTTTCTATTGGAAATATGAAATATGAGGAATCTATTATTTATATCCATAAATAGACCCCGAAGTAGATTTCAAAGTCTCCTAGCATGGTCCACACAGCCTGATAAAATATGGGCAAAGCTATGTGAGTTTGACACTCTGAATCTTTGGACTAAATTCTTCTAACTTACTTGTGGAAAGCCATATTTACTGAAGAGATGAAATTGCTCCTTGATAAATTTATGGCACATTAAGCTGGGTTTGCAATTTTTTACTAAAAAAAATATTATTCACTAAATTAAACCTAATTATATTGTTATTTTCTGGGGTATATGCTAACTAAAATAATAGTTCATTTTATTCCCTAATTAATTTTCTTAAAAAAAAAAATTGCTCAATCTATCTCAATTTTTTTGGTGTTTTTTTTTTTTTTCTTTAAAACACTTCACCACCATTAACAAATTAATTTTTATTGCCCTTTCATAAATGGCAGAGTGCCATGGAATAAAAAAATCATTCCAATGTTATTTTCTGGACATTTAGAGCCACAGCATCTAGTACCGATGGCTTCAACATATAAGTCATCTCTGTGACCAGTTAATGGAAAAACTCTTAATGGAGGACCTGATCCAACTGCAGTAGAAATCAGTGAACCTCTACTTTCCCATTCTAAGACTAGAAGAATTAAGAAGTTATTGAGCTGATAAAACCAAAGAATAATGACAACTGCAGAAAAATCTGCTCTTACCTGAACTGGATGTGTTGAATGACCAGCAATTTCGCATCCTGAAATGTTGTTTATCGTGGAGTGTTACCATGGAGAATTCCTAAGTTTTTCTACTGAAGAGCAGCCAAAAATTGTCCTCTTTCCCCCTTTAAGGAAAGCAGTTAGGGGCAGTTGTGTCACCTCTCCTGAACATGACCAGAGCATCAGTCTCATTTGAGCTCATCACTTCATCAAACTTTCCTGGAGTCATGGATGGTGTAGTAGGATCCGCTTCTGATAAGAGTGACTAGGGATAAGAGTTGCAGGGGAGTAGGTCAGTAAAAAGTAATGGCTATGGTATTTCAAATAGTTATCATAACAACAAAAGCATTAAATTATTAAAGTCTGATGCCTACAAGCTAGACTTTCTTTTTCTCTAGTCTGGTCAATTTTTGCAGGAACAGCCCCCCAAAATCCAACAAAAACAAGAAATAAGCAAACAAGAAACAAACCAAAACAAGAACCTAAACCAAACCCTATCCAAAATGCAGTAAAAACTTGAAGGACAATAACACTGCAATCAAAATAATTCTCCAGAATTTCAAAAGTTGGGATCAGTAAAAATGTATACACTTACCTTCAGAACAAGAGTAGAAAGTGTAAGTTAATGTTGCTGATATACAATTAATAAAGAGAGAGATCTCAGTATTTATATGGCAAGTCAATGGAAATTTTGGTGAAGAAGTCAAGACATAGGAAATGTTGTGGGGAAAATCAATACATTTTGCTGGTTTGTGGCTCTTCTAAAACTACAGAACTTTATTTAATTCTTTTCAATACTATGTAGGTTCACTGCTTTCTTCCATCCATGCTAATATTCGATAAAATTCATCCCATTTTCCCCTGCACTTCTCTGTGTTGTCACTCTACTCAAAACATGAATTTCAGATTTTCTCAGTTTTTGTACTTCACTCTCATTAATTATCTGATCTGTGGAAGGCAAAATGTACACATATTTTAATAACAAGATTTAAATTTATCAACAGACTCATTTTATTCTTTCCTCCACCTCCTCTGTACTAAGGATGTTTTCATAACAACAATTAATAGAAGCAAAATTTTTTATGATACTGCCTAGGATCAAGTTTTCAGCTTTTAAAATTCAGACTATATATATACAGATCATATTACCTCTGGGAAAACTTTTATTAATCTCAATGTCAGAGCTGTTTCAACAAATCTACCATAATAATGAAAAGATATCTTATCACATTTTGCTTTCAGTAAATTTACTATTCTTTGATAAGGTTGCAAACAACTGAGAAGTAATTGATCTGTAATTAGTGTGGCAATGGCACAAGATAGACTGCACTGGGATTTCATCTTTTTTCTGTCCAGTGCTGTGCATCTTGCTCTGTAATATTAAATTATTTAGCTTCTCTCTTCAAATACAAATGGTTTCATGCATCCTCCATTATTTTAGGAGTTCTCCAAAGATGAGAATAACATTTAAATTTCTGATTATCTGTCACCACCAGAGTTATTGCCAAAGGGATAATTTTTCACACATGCCTTGCCATCTCCTTACTTAGAAAGACATTGTCTGCCCATGCCTGTGAATGGACGCTATGAAAGCCCATTTGGTCTGCACCCAATTATCCCTATTTGTCACTTGGCTGCACTAAGCTCCTGATATATGTGATTGCCTAGCTGAATCCTTCAAGAGCTGCGGTAACTAAAGGGCACAAGCTTAGCACACCATGGCTGTGGTGCATAACCACTACCATCATCTGCATCACAGTTTCCAATTACCCAGGCTCTGTCTGCCACCCATTCCAAGAATAGGCTGCAGGTCATCACATAAGTCCACAGGGAAAACAGTGGCTTTCTGACACAGTTTTTTTATAGAGGGACTTCTTTGTAGAAGCATATGAAGCATGATTTTTTCATTGCTGTGTTTCTTCTTAACTTTGAAGATGGGGGAGAAGAAGGTAACGTGGGTGTTCATTGACCTGGGAAAAGAAGTGGCCATACTTTAATTTATGTAACTGAAGACACAATTTCTTCAATAGATTAGGAAGAGAGAGATGGCTTTACCCTTTTGTTGCTCAGCTTCATTTTCTTTTCATTAATAGTTACATTCATAAGTTCACAAAGAAATTGAAAGGAGAGCCTGTCCTTTGAACTCAGAAGTGTCAGGACAGTTACATATTAGTTCATATCCAGACTCTGAATCTTTATTAATTTCTGCAGTATAACTGACACAGGATAATGAGCAGAACAGAATACCAAGTGATCGTGCTTCAGTGTCGCTGTATATAATGACATAATGAAGTTTTAAATATTAGTTTCTATTCCATTTTTATGCGTTCTAAGTCAAACTTTTTCTCCACAGCTGTATAACGAAAATGAGGCTTTTGATGAGCTAATGTGACTGATATGGTGTGTTACTATTGTAAAACAAAACAATTAGCATATGTGCTTCAAAAATTCCTCTCAGTATATATTTTCCGCCAGCTAATTTCTTTTGTTAATTGCCTTAGCTTTGTCATGTCTCACAGTGACATCCATAGCAACAAAAGTGCCTTGTTACTGTTGGTTATTCTTGATCACTGATATATTCGACACCACCAGTCCTGCCCCAGAATAGTGGGTTGGTAACAATCCATTTTCATTTTATGCATGCTTTATTTTTCATGTTTTTGGCATTTAGTGCTTCAGGTATCACTTTTTGTAGCACCCCTCTTGTAAGTCACATCTTTCCATGCTGCAGTTGGAGAGTGTCTAGCCATCGTGGGCAGTGTTTATTCTTGCCTTCCTCTGACTGCATATGTTTTGATGATTTGCAGGTTTCTCCACAGCCTGTTTTCTAGTAAAAATTACACATGTGATGAGAAATAGACATCTTCCCAAGTGCCTCATGAGATCTCTGTCAAGCAGAGCTTTGCAGATGGTGCTCAACCTAGTGCCAAGTTTTCCATGAATGGAAGCGGCTAAGCACTCCTTGAGTACAAAATGTCTGCAAACTGCTCTTAATCTCTGCAGTACTGAAGTATGTTTTCAGCAGTTATCATTGGATCCCTGAACTTGTGACAGGAACTTTGACAAGAGTGTATTCCTGACATATGCTAAATTACATAAACTCTAAATATATTCATTTACGTATTTTACTTACTCAAATATTTAACATTTTCTCTGCCCATAATACCTACAAATCTCCCTCACTCTGATCCTAATCTTCCTTTTTAATCTCTTAGCTAAGCAGGAATTACAGATAGCAAATTCATGCATTAGTTTGCTCACTTGAACTGCACTATAAAGCAAGAACTCAAACCACAGGAGCCAGATGTTTTTTACTTCCCAAAGATTTACCATGTTATGAGTTACAGATACTGTGATACAGCCCAGAGAACAGAATTTGCATGACTTTTCACTCACCTGGACTTTCTGTGAAATGGGATGGTTGGAAAGGAAAGGTGATACTGGAGGGTGAGATTCTTGAGCAGGTCTCCCTACACAGAGGAGTGCTGGCAACGTCAAGAGTTAGTGAGATTTAAGTCAAAATTAACTTGAAATATATTAGAGAGAAAGAAAAAGGAAATTAAAAGAAGCACTAATGACATATGCGGTAAAGCTCTTTGTAGACCCAAGATGCTTAGAACGTGGAATTAGAGGCGGGAGAAAGAAAAGCACTAAGGCCTAGCCAGTGTAAGCTGTTTTACCCTTTGCTGTCCCTTGTAGGTTTAGTCAAGCTCAGCCACACTTCAGCTCTGGTCACATAAAGTACCCTGCCCTTATTTGACTTCTCCTGGGCTCTGCTGCTCAGACTCATCATGGAAATCAAACAGAAGCTGAATCTCATTACAATAGACTAATGGGGAACTGGCAAAGAACCTCTGAACACTCAACGAAATAGCAAGGGCGGTGCACTGCAGGCAAGCACAGGAAGCCTGATCTGAGGCCAGGGAAGTTTGTGAAGGCACCCCTCATGTCCACCTCCTCCCCTTACCCTGTGTGGGCACTGCTGAGGACCTGCCTCCTCTGCCTGGCACTTGGGGGCTTTTCAGCTGTGAAACCTTCACAGTAGAAATCCTCTGTGAATTTGCCACACAGTCTCCAGAGCCAGCAAGTACAAGTTAAAGCTGTCAGGCCTGATCATCTCAGACCTGTTCCATGGGGTGGCTGTTGGCATATATTAAAAAAAAAAAAAAAAAAAAAAAATTCCTTTGTGCATTTCTTCAGAACTATGATAAGAAAAAACAGGTGTAGAAATACACAAAGAATAGCAGTTGGCTTGGGACATTGGTAGTGACAATTGGGTTACTGATTTAAATCCAGTCTGTTCAAATGACCCAAATTAACTACCAAGCAACTGACTGATGGGTTGTGACACAGGTTTAGTGGCTCTGGTCTGGAACAAAAGGGGCAAGTGTTCCCAAAATCCCATTGCTGACACTGCGGGGTGGCAGGAAGGAGACTCATAGGGAGGCTGTAAATGATTTGCACAGCAGGAGAGGCAGGGCAGTGAGTCTCTGCGCAGACCAAGCAGGAGAGGACATGCGGGATCCTGGGGGGCTGAGGGGGAAGGAAGCACTGCCAGCTCAAAGCCAGAAAAAGGGATACCTTGGGCTACTCTGCATCACTGAGTAAGAGCAAATTTGATGAAAGACAAAAAGCAAAGTTACACACAAATTGTTTCCATAAAGTGAACGGAAGTGGGCTGAATCCCGATGAATTCACAGAGCAGTTGCGTAGTGGAATGGAAAACCATGAAAGCCCTACAGATGCTTGCATACATAGAGCCTGCCAAAACAAAATGTGATCAAAGCAAAAAGGAGCAAACATATGGACAAATTCTTAGCCAGAGAAAAGCGTAGCCAAGTTCACTGACCTTTATTTTAATTTTCTTTAGTTCTCAGCTTTATAAGGAGTGCAGGAAATGGAATGTGCTAATCCCAGCTGATGCAATCTTCAAGAAAGGTGCAAAATCTCCCCAAACTAGAGAAAATTGAATGCAGCCAGAAGCCTGTTTAATCTGCTCTCCCCCAGTGTCCTTCCAAATAAAGCTCTCCTGATGTTCTCTCAGGGGCTGCCAAATAAGTCAACAAGGAACTTGCAGTGTGGCAGAGAGCTTGTTTTTAAAAATATATTAATACATCTCATGGAAAAATCACTTCAAGGAGATGAGAATTTATTTGAAACACTGGGGGATATTTTTTCATATGGCAATGAAGAGGTCCAGGGTTTTTTGTTTCCAATTTTTTTTTTGGTTGTTGTGGTGGGTGGTTTCCTTATTTATTTATTTTTCATTATTATTATTCATTTTAATTTATTAGCTATTGCTCCATTTCCAGTGTCTCTTTTATTATCACATCATTTGATAGCATCCAGCAGAGTAACAGGAGAATATTGCTAGGGACTGCATTGCCTGGGGATTTAAACTTCTGGAGGTCTATATTTGGAGTTCATCTTCGTAATATTTTCAATCTGCTGCTACATAAACATGAACTCTGAGGGTAGAATCTGAAATTTTCACATAATTTTTACTCTTGTACATTCACAGAGCCATTTTCATCATGACTTATAAATTTAAAGCAGCGAGGTTCCTTGTGAAATTGTAAACTTTACACCTATTTTACAAACAAATGGATTATCGTAACAAAATAGATGAAACTCAAGCCAAGGACATAATGACAAAATCTCACATCCAGCTTCAGGCAGTATAATAAGAGTATAAACTTTGGCATTTCATTGGAAGGTGGAAGGTGTAACATAATTCCCTTCTTGCTCATCCTGGTGGGAGTTTCACCACTGCCTTTATGGGGCCAGGATTTCATTCATGGTTTCTGAGAAGCAAGGCTGCCAAATTGGCCATTAACTCGGGTGGACAGCAGGGCAATGACATACCTATGCCACCTGCATGGATGAGTGTACTCTGCTTGAAACAGTCTCCCAATGAACACTGACTTATTTAACCTTCATTTTACCAAACATTCCTGAAGACAAGCTGTGGTTATTGAGTTGAGTTTTGCTTTGGCCAGACATTCCCCATGCAGAGCGTACTCAGCACAAATTGCAGTGATGAACTCTTCGTGGAACTCAGGGATACATGTTAGACTGTCTGAATCTTGAGCTCGTGTCTTAAACTGCAGTGTAATTTCTTAATTGATAAGTCTCTGATTCAACTACTGTGTGACTGCCTACAGAATTTTTTGTGTAAATAAATTTTTAAAACAACAAAAAAATTCATGGACTTATGATTTGGCACTTTATTAGACTATACAGTAAGTTTTTATTTGATTTTTTCCTGGAGGTAATACAGTTTATTCTCTCATAATATGGGTGATGAGCTATCAATCATCATACCAGTACATACCAAAGATGTTGTGGTTTAAACTGTCCACTGAGCTTCTGATCAGCAGTGGGACCACAGAAATAGAAGCATGATTTTAAATCTAGGTATTAATGACTAGAATAAGAGGTTTTAGTAGGAAGGATCAAGGTTTTTCAGCTAAATGTTCCCTTCATGCTTGAAGTTTATTTTAAAGAGATGGATTTATGTTGGTTTATAAATTCCATAATTGTTTTAACCTTGGAACTTTGAAAAAATTTGGAAACAGAAATATTATTCTTTTAGTATTTAAAAAATTTTAAACATTTATTAAATAAATGTGCGGTTTTCCCTCTGTTGCTCTAAATAAAATAAAATAAAACAAAACTTTTTTAATTTTTGTTTTCATCTTCTCATTCTTTTCTGCTTTCAGTTTTCAAATATTCTGCAGTGTTTTCAAGTTGCAGAGCAAAACTTCTGCATCATCTCCATTTTTTTGTCACTGTAACCTTTACTAAGCATGAAAATGTATGGAATATGGAAAGGTGAAGGAAAGTAAAAATGGAAATATTAAAAGCTAGCCTGCCTAGACATAGGCAAAAAAAAGGAAAAGCAGAAAAATAAAAAGGGGGGGGGGGTGGGGAACCAACAAAAAACAACATCTGAAGCTGTTCTATTAAAAAAAAAAATCCAAAACTTAGTTTCATAGAAAAAGTTTGAATTTAAGCATTAGATAGGAGAACCCTACCATATATTCTTTTCCCTTTGGAAGCTGCAATTGACAAGGCGAACAACCATCTTCAACTTATATAAAGCAGCATGCTGAGAGGATATGATGGCATTATAATGCTGCACATCATATCCCTGCCAGACATTCTGGAGCTGCTTTTTTTGCTATTTCTGTCACAGTCCGCCCTCTACCCTGCCTTTTGCTCAGTATGTTGGCGTAAAATTTTGTAAGGTAGTATTTAAGAAAAGCCTAATTATTTTTCATTGCCTCGATCCACATTATACAGATGAAAAATTAAAAACAGAACAAAATTATGTTGGAAATAATCGAAATAAATTTAAGCAGTGTGCAGTTTTGCAAAGAAGAAAATGGCCAAGAATATTAGGACTGACACACAACGCTACATGCACTTGCTAAAGTTGTTGAAGCTTTAAAAGTAAAGAAAGAAAAGAAAATTTGAATTAATGCCCTAAGGCTTATTTAATAATGTAATAATTTTTCTGACTAAAACAGAGTTCTAGAAATGGCTCCCAGAACTCCTAAAGCTATACTCTTAATCTGCATTTGTCATCCTGAAAATACCCTAAATAGGCTGTTTTCCCCTTAATGCCTTTCCCGTTAGGTGATACAGGAAAACACATTTAGTCAGCTTTAGCCTGAAGACACATGGAAGAGAAGCTGAGAGTCCTCATGATTTAGCAGTCTCTTATTCCAGTCCCACTCTGGGTGTAGTGCTTTGAATCTACCAGTCCATCTGCTTTTACCTCCTTCCAGCTTTGGATGTAGAAGTCACTATCCCTCTGTTGCACTCTCAGTTTACCAAGCTGCAGAAGAGATCACTTCCAAATGCCTGTGTGTTGCTTACAAACCTTTCAACTTTGAGCAATACATCATCCCTGCACTTCCTTCTGAAGAGCACCTGTGACTGGTTTTAAAAGCAGGAGCATCCTATCCCTTCACAGCTCAGCCAGCAGAGTTGCTTCAACTCATCTGAGGAGGTGCTCTTCTCCCTGCTATTTCCTCAGTTCATCCATGTGTGAATACAGTGAGACCTGACTTGATTTTCTAGCATTTATGCTATCAAATTTAGTGTTTTATGATGGCTCATTAATGAGTTTTACAGCTAAGATGTTTGTTCAACCTCTCCTTGCATGCTGTTAAAACTGTGCTGTTTTAATGGCTGGGAGCCCGCAAGATCAGATCTCTGCTCAAGAATATTTATGTGTGGTAAGAGTATTCAATTTGCCAACAAATGAGGTTACAGTGCCTTGTAAGTCATTCATTTTGATGTTTATTTCCTCTGGAATTGCTCTCAGGGGTAGATCTTCCTTCCTGTCAAATGGCTCCACATTCACTTCTCACCAGCTGTTCTTCTGTATTCCCGAATATTTCCTGGACTGAGAAAAATGCATATTCCCTGATTTTCTTGATTGCAACATGTGACAAAGATAGTAGAGCCCAGTCTATAGCTTTCATCAGATGCTATGAGAAAAAAAGGGGAGGAATTTTGGGAGAATAATATTAACAGAGGGGTTTTTTCCCATTTTTTTCCCCATTATTTCACCTTTTCCTTTATCTTTTCTGTGGGTGCAGGTCAGGAAGAACCTGCAAAATAGAGTAATTTTGATCATTTGGTTCAAATGTCATCACTGTCAAGCACTGGGCTGTGCTGGCAGTAGACATTCCCTTCCCTTCATCTCATCTGCTCTAAGCAGGCTGTTTACAAGAAAACTTAAATAAATGCCTACATAAAGACTGCAGCCCCCGCTGACAAGACAAAATCCCTCCAAGCTTAGCACTGAGGAAAACTCAATCAGCTGAGCAAGTTTTGTGTATCACATACTGGCTGACTAATGTAGCTCTGATTAACATACTCGTATGTTGGAACCAAGTCCTGAGCACAGGTCTTTGTAAAAATAAAGAAAGTAAATGAGGACAACAGACCTCTTGCAATGCAAGTGTTGTTGCATAAGCTCCGAGTCCCAGTTTCAGTGACTTTGTGCTGCTCCCTTTTCATTTTATTTTTTCTTTCTATGGGGCTTTTTGCCACTAATGAAAACAGAAGTTGCGAAGCATGCATGTTTTGATATCTTAATAGGTTTTCTACTCTACTGGGACGCCTTAGCATCTTGAAAGTTTTAAGCTGATATACAGTGTAACAGTAAAAAATTAATTGTTTTTAAGGGTTAACCAAGGACCTGAGTGGTGGAAACCAACCCAGTTGTGTATAATTAGAGAGTAGCTACCTTGTAATATTGAAGCTGTAAATAGCCCCAGTGGGGGCCCTGACAGAAGGCTGAGGTGTTTACAAGGCATAAGAGATGCTGCCTCTAAGTACGTAACTCCTGTTGCCATAACTATTGCTGATATAATGGATGTGTTCATTAAAACCAGAGGATTATTTGTTTTCCTATCTTTCTCTATTGCAGACCCTTCCTTGGAGGAGGAAGGGGCAGCTTCTTTTCAATACAAATTTATAGTACCCACCTTTTTTTTGCCCAGTCAGAGGAATATTAAAGGATTGCTGTATTGATTGCTAACCAGCAGTCTGCTCCCCACTGGGTAAACTAACTTCTCCAAACTGCTTGCAAATAGCTCTGCAGAATCCAGAAGGGAAGAAAATGTGCATGCATCCATTTTTAGGCTCCTGTCAGGCCTTGGGAGTGGCGCATATTGAATCTTTGTCTGCAAGGCACGCTGTTTTTCCCAGCAGGGCCATTGCCCAGGCTCCTCCTTATGTGCTCAGCTAGGCTGCTGGAAAACTCATCCTGGGCCAGTCTTACATGAGAAAGAAGGTGTGAAAGTTACCTGAGGAGGAAGAAGAAGAACTGTCATGAGTGAGCTGAAAAAGGTGCTTTAGTTTTCGTCTTTACTGCTCACTTTCCAAACTTACTTGAATGGTAGGAAATTAAAGTAATTTTCCCCAGGTGGCACCTGCTTTGTTTCTGAGAGTGACTGGTGACTGATCTCCCTCTTTTTGTCTCCATCCATAACACTTTTCCTTCTTACTAGGTACCAACATCCTCTTAGTGAGGAGGAGTGGGCACTTGGTAGCAGGTGAGATTGGTGCATCAGAGTCCCATGGGCACCTGACCCCAGCATGTGCTTCCAGAGCTCCTGCCCTGTCAGTACACACACAGAATTCTCTCTCCATGCACTACTGAAATTCCACCATGTGACCATGTGCAGAATCAGGAGGAAAGATACCAGGAATACAACAGTAGCAGTACCAGACTACTAATAATAACCAAGCAAGTATAGCATCTCTCCATGGGCTCTTCACAGCTTGCTTCCAAATTGTGAGGCCAAGGGTAGCTGGGGAAGGCTGCCAACAAGATGACATCTTCACAGGCCATGCTAAAGGCTTCATCACAGCTCTGTGCTCCTAGAAATGAACAAGGGAGGGATGTTCACAGACTGGTATTTCTGGATGGGCTTCAAACTAATTTTTTTCTTCATTAATACTACCTGAGTTATGAGATCATGACTTGGGTTTAATACATAGTGTGCATTTATCTCCAGAAGATGCTGCTCCAGGTGTCCTTAGGCTGGTGTCATTGATAGCATGCCAGAATGAATCACTTGCTATTTTTGGAGCAAATGTGAAGAAACAGCCTGATTTTCAGAAGGTGGAGATCTAGTGTCAGGCTACTGAGAGCAAGCATGCCGGCATGCATCCTGCAAGCACAGTGTGGGTGGTAAGTGAGCTCTGCTGTGGTCACTTTGAAATTAACTCTCTTGCTTGGAAAGAGTAACTGCCCTACAGACATCCATGAAACTTACCACCTAAACTGCATGCTGTCAGAGTTTCCGTGCACAACTTCATCTGAGGAAAGATTAATTTATTGAGAGGAGGCAGCTTTATCCATAAGATATAAGAACACTGTTTTTCTCCTAACAAGCATATTAGCTTGTATTAGGATGTATTAGGAAACAAACATCTGTAGTCTAAATATTTCTTTTACCACTGCTGTTATCCTTACCTATTGTAGCTCAATATTTCATTTCATCATTCAGCCTGTCTTCGGTGCTTAACTTTATCTCCTTATACCTTTCCACGTATTAATTTTAATAAAATTTTATCATATGCAGAATTTTTGTCACATCAATATCAAATCTTAGAATTAGAAAATATACACACAATTATTTTTAAATTTTTGTTTCCAGCCTGACTACCCTTTGTGCAGTGAAACTTCTGTGCTTTGGATTCCTGATCACCGTGAGGGCAGACCAGGATGGGGAAAATGCAGTGGGTTGGCACAAACAGCTTGGTCACCAACTTGCAGGATGAACAGCAGGTGTGGTATTGGAGGCTGCCAAAGCCTGGCAATGTAAGAAGAAAGCCTCAGTGCAACATGGACCAGCTTGGGATCTCTAAAGGTCAGTCTCCGCATCCAAAACTCTTTTTGTTGTCATAGGTTTGGGGTCAGGGGGAATATTTTCTGCTATTTTTAGTAGGTTTTCCTTTTCGCCTGTCAGTTTTTGCACTTGCAGATGAGATTTCAGCAGAGCCTCAAAACCTCTGCTAAGGCTTTATTGTCTCTGCTCTCCATTATCACCAGGGCCTGGTTACAGAGGATGTCTGGAAGCCGCGGTTTGCAAACTTGATCCCAGTTACATGTTTTGAGAAATGTTTCCCCTATCCACACGTTCCAAAATCACAACTGATAGAAATCTCTTCAGGTTCTTCTGAGGCTCATCAGAGGAAAGCAACTCTGTAGAAGTTTGAACACTAAGGTGATCAGAAAATGTTTCAAAGCAAGCTAATACTTTGTTCTTAAACACTATGGAAATGCTATTGCAAATCAGCTCCTGGCCAAGTGGTGAGCACGTGTGGTTAATTTGAAGTATTGATTTCATGATTAAGCAGTATCCACAGTATTGATAGATGTCCCTGAATCAGGGCCTTAAAGTATGCAGTGGCTTTTCTAATTAGCTACTTCAGTCATTTCACCATGACCCCTTAATTTTGTATGATTGGAGTTTTACTGGTTTATGAAAGAATATAAAGGCATTCAATAAGGAAGCAGGAAACAGTGAATCAATTCACTCCATTCTCATCAGGTGTTTGATCCTGGGATATGCTGAGCATTGACAGTGCTTAGAGAAGTCAACACAGAGGCCACTGTACAACTTCAGGTAACTCGTCATTAGCAAAACAAAGCAAACCATAAGCTTCTCTGGTTATCCACATTTTCAAGTACCAATAAAAATCTTAAAGCTAAAAACACGGGAGTATTGTCATTTAAAAGGGTCTTAAGAGACTGGAACATTTAGTATTCAGCAATTAATGCAGAGGACAGACACACTCTAAATACTAGCCAACTGTCTTGCGATATTATTTAAAAGATGACAGCACTAAGGCACAAAATCTGAAGAAAAACATGGCTGAGTACATTTGTATTAGGAAACGTGGAGTTGTAGCAGACATAGCTCCTGATAATTTTCAAAGAGGCCGTAGTTCTCATCGATCAGAAAATTGTCAGTTTCAGCACCCCATTTCATCCCAAAAAGCCAGATGAAAAAACTCATTATATCTTGTTTACATTCATACAAATATAGTAACCAGAAAACAATAATCACAAAGTAGTTTATAAATAATTCTGCAATCCTACCCCATAAAATGATACAAATGCAATTTAAAGGTTACCTTTATGTTATTGATACAGTATTGCTACCTATAAATAAATAAATTGTGTTGTGAGATTAGGAAGTATAATGACTTTCATGTAACACTGTAGGAAAGCAATTAACTCAAGGTCACTCGCAGATCAGAATGGTTTAGGAGGATAGTTTAGTCCTGAGCTGCTGACCAGGACAATGAGATTTATATATCCTTGTTTGTAGATACTATGATATTTGTTTAACATGTCTGTCTGGATAATATTTGCACTGAACAAGCAGGGAAGAAAGGATGAAAGAGCCAAATGTCAGCTATTTTATGTTTGTGTGTACAACAAAAGGGAGAGTTTACAAATGTCAGCAACTTGTATTTGTGTTTCACTCCTTCAAAACATCTTGCAACAAAAAAATTGGATGTGACAAGAAATTAATCCATATTGTGATCTAATTATTGTTGGAATTATGGGAAAAATGTAAGATGTCTGAAATATTTAATTGTGAGAAGTGTCTATTAAGCTAACTTTGCAGTGAACTTATAAGATTTTTAAACACTTGTGCCAGGTTTGTGATGCCTAAATAACTAGAAGTCTGTGATTCTCTCTTTCAGGGATATACATGGAGTACAAAAAAAAAAAAAAAAAAAAAAAAAAAAACAAAAAAAAACAAAGCCGAAAAACAAAACAAAACAAAACAAAAAAAGAAAACCGACTTTTTACAATCCAGACCAGAGTCTGGTCAGAGATTCTTCTTACTGCCACTGCATCATTACAGGGAAAGGAGCTCTAAGTAGGCTGAAGAGGGAAAGTGAGTAGGGGAACCCAAACTCTGCTGAGCCACATCCTTCTGCCAGCCTGGATGCAGTGGAAGTGGTGCCTCATTCACATGGTGAAGTCTCAGCTTTCAGGAAGTGTTTGCACAGAAACTGGTAACAGCTGAAAAAACTTGGCTTTATATTTTAAATCTCATTTAACTGTCTCACGTCATCTCACTAAGCCACCTCTTTGACAGATGACTGTTTTTGGCAGTGCTGTTTGGGGCACCTACGCTGTGATCAAAAGCCTGTAAATACTTGTTTACACGCCCTTCTACTAACACAATCTGCTGTAGTGTGTTTTCATATTAAGCTGCAGCAAGGCAATAAGGAAGTGCTCACCCAGGAGACTCTCCACAGAGATTGCCAAAAAATTAGATAGGCTGAGCCAACCTGTGCAAACCAAACTGAACTGTCATGAACACAACTATTGGCACAACAAAGACATCCCTTATTCACTGTGGTCAAGTAACTCAGGTACAATATGGAAATGAAGGAATTTTGCTCAGCTCCTCTTTGGGGGGTTACCAATCAGCAGTAATGAGGAATACAAAATGGAAGTACAGATATAACAATTAATAAAAATCTGCATTAGATATCCCTTTCTTTCTGTAATGTGTGAAAAGCAGTGCAGGGTTTTAAGCTTAACTCATTGAACACACTTCTCTCTGGCAAGTCGATGCCTTGAGGACATCTGGGGCTGTGCACATTGTTGTCTCCCCCATTAAAAGCACCTTGGATCATTACTATCCACAAAAAGTTCAACAAGAAAGGAGGGAAGACAGAAGGGAGGGCAGAAACACTCAATACCCTGCTATTTCCCAGCCCCTCACTTCCTCAACGTGACCCTGGCTCCTGAGCCTCTGGTCTGGCCTCCCTACCTCTAGTCCCCATGGCCTGACCCCGAGGGCATCTCCCCATCCTCCCCGCCATGCTCTTTGCAGGTGGTGGTCAGGTCTGCACCACCCCTTTCACAGTCTGAGGTGAAGAATCAGCCTGATATGGCTTCAGCTGTGAGGCTCCCAGGGGCTTTCCTGGGTTACCCACCCCTTTCCCTGCCCCTGCCTCTCCCCCTGAGCAACCAGCACAGCTGCATGCACAGTTGTCCCATCAGGGACTGCTGTCTCTCATGCCAGCTGGGCTTGGCTGGCATCCAGTACTTCAGTGCTTCTTCCTGGCTTGGAAGTGCCTTATGGACCACCAGTTCAGCAGTTCCAGTTCCTTTCCTGTCCAGTCATACTAGCAGCAAAAATCATCACTACAATGTCTGTTTTGCTGGTTTTTTTTTTTTTTTTTGGTTTGTTTTTGTTTTTTGTTTTTGTTTGTTTGTTTGTTTGTTTTTACAGAGATTTCAAAATTGTGGCAAATATTTTACAGCAGTGATTAATTGCTTATTACCAAATGATCTGGTAACTTCCACATTGTCTTTGATCACTTAATTATGTTGAGTATATTGCATTTTGGAGAAAAATTAATGAAACTTATTTGCATTTGTGTTAAAAATTGGACATAGTACAAGACTCCAAAAGAAGAGATGATGAATCCTTCCACATTTTTGTCAAGACGATGTAGCTACCACCAGGGAAATTCAGAACTGGGCTCATTACTCTGTATCTGTCTTAGACGCTAATGTTTGTGAGAAATTCTTACAAAGAGTATGAGAGTAATTATGGTTTTAATGATTGACTAGATCCAGTTTTCACAAGTGGAAAGGGCTACCAGAGGTGGAGGCAAGAAAAAACAAGGGACTTGGAGTATCCTACGATTTCACCCTCAAAGCACTGATCTAAATGGCAGTCTTCTTTCATCAAGAGGTCATTAGGTCAACCAAGTGGTTAAGTTCCTAGTAGCTTAATTTCTGTCAAGGGTACTGCATGTTTGTACAACCCATCTGAGAATACCATCAGGTCCCACAGGCTTTCAGACAAATTTTGCACTTATTTAACTTGGTGTGGAGTAAGAGTAGATTCTTGTCATTAGTGCAATTAATTCAAATATATATCATTATAATCTTCAGCAACATTCACCTATTCAGAAGCATGCTCTCTATTTTGTGCACATAACTTCCCTTGACATTAACAGGAGGGGATAATAGACATGGAAATGTAAAGAGAGGTTAATACTCTTCCCTGTGACCTTCCCAGAGACATCATATTTTCTCAAGCTGACCTCTCATTATGCTGAAAACTGCAAAGAAAAAGCCCCACGGTTTCTGTTGCTTTTTTTATTCACTTCAGAGACTACAGACATCTGCCCTAAGTACATTCTGTTAATAATTATTTTGAATGTATGCTAAAAATCCACATCATTCCCAAAGAGGGGGAAAACACAAAAGAAACCCCAGTTGGTGAGGGAGGACAATATGCAACATTATAAGCAGAGCTGGAGCTGCCTGCCGTGATTGCCACTCAGAGATAAAAATCATTCCTCACACTTTGAGACAAAGTAAATGGCAGTTTGCAATGTTAAGGACCCCTGTGGAAATAAGATGAAATGAGACGAGGCTTCCAGACCTGTGAGAAAAATCAATCTGATGGAAAATTGACAAACTTGTTTAACGTGTCGGCACAAGATCCGAGAGCTGACCTGTAGAGACCTCCACTTAGGCATACCGTGAAGTTACTGTCAGTTCTCTTAATCTGTTCAATTACACAACAGGATCTCAAAGGGGACTTTTTACCAAACATCACTTTAAATTAACTTTTCTCCTTCGTATTTTAAACTTGCAGTCCTTCCCCACCTCTTTGCAGCAACATGGGTAAATTATTAAAAGCCCACTTGCTTGTCAGTGTAAATGCTAGAGAAAGATCAGTTTAAAATTTCGATTGGAAATAGAGAAGGTTTGTGAGGTTAAAAAAGAAAAATGCTCATCTTGTTACATGTCACCAAATTAATCTCCATGATAATTTCTCTGAGGCAAAAGTCTATTGTTTTTCTGGTTCAGGGAGATGAAAAATGGTAGAAAAAAGCAGCACACCATAATTTTTATTCTATTAGGAACATGAAACTGTGTCACTTTTCACAGCCATGGGCCACAAAGTGAAACATACAAGTATTCAAAATGGAAGATATACAACTGTATTGAACTGACCCTAAATGTCATTTTTTTTTTTCCTTGGGGAAGTGGAGTGGGACTAGGATAAGAAGATGCTAAATAATGCAAAGGATTAAAGAAATTTAACTTTGAAGATTGGTAGAGCAAAATTTAAAAGGAAGAAATGGAACTGCAGATGGCCAAAGAAGAGAATTTAGGATTTTCTGTCTTCATTATTTCGTTAAATGCACCATTGAAATAAAAGGCTACTTTTCCCCCATATCTGTTATATTTGAAGTCTGAAGTGAAGGGCTCTGAGCAGGAAGAGCAGCAGAAATATGGCCTATCAACTAAACTCAAATGCCAAGACTTATTGAACTTGATGGGTGTTACAGTGCAAATGCCTAGAAATATTATTTAATAGTTTCATTTTCCCTAAATGCATTCTGTTAACCAGCAAGCTCATAGAGAATGTAACAGTAGCCACAGTAGTCTGTCTGCTATTGATTTGGAGTAGGTGTAGATTATGTGATGTATCCTGCTGCTGATATGTCTTGTTCTTGTTGATTTCAGTGGCATGAGGATCTGTACCATGTTCTTTGCTGGTTTTCCATTTCATAGTTTGATTTTTCTATTGAACAGATTGAAGGTGAGAGACCAACATTCATTTTGTGTAGTAAGGAATGAAGAATGAAATACCAAGATGAATGACAGTGAATTTTTTGGGGGTGGGGTAAAAAAGTGCACATGGAGAAGAAATTGCATCTAGGAAGAGAGCAGAAGCAAACAGCTTATTTTTTTCATTCAGAAGGGACTAAGTGATATTCTACGATTCTTGTTAGAACACACTGCAGAAAAAAGGCTTACTTCCATAACCACTTAAAATACAAAAAGGCATCAAATTCTGAGGGATTATAGTCAGTTTTGTTTGAAATATTAATATTGTTGTAGTGTCGGCAGCTCTTGATAAAACAAAATGCAACCAACTGCTCAAATAGATAGCACTTTAAAAAGTTCTGTTTTGATTTAATACTGTGTTCTCAGTTTGAATATTTAAGGTAAAGGTTAACTGTAATTTATATTAAATACCTACTTTATAACCATGTCTGCGCTACTATCAGAGATAGCTCTATTTTAGCAATATTTTTTTTTTTTTTTAATAAGCCACTGATAAGGCTCATTGGAAACTTGTTAAAAAGTAGTATTGAATCTTTTCTCACTTTCTGAGAGACCGGAGAAAGACACTGTTGCTCTTTTCACCAACAAGAACTTTATACAAGCTATGCTTTTCACAGGCTTTAAAAACTTCAGCCTCCTCAGAGTCTGCAGAAATTGATGTAACTCAGGTTAGACTCAATAGTAGACAACCTGTGTTTGTGGATTTTTAGGTAGGTCCTGAGCTCAGACTATCTAACTTAAAAGGGCAAATTCTGATCCAGGGAGTATGGAGGTCAGTTTTAAGACTGTAATTGAGGCCAAGGGGATCCAAATCCACATCTCAGTTTTGAAGGATGGTCAAATGGTTAGCTCTCAGCAACTCCCTTAGGCCTGATCCCTTGATCCAAGAACAGAGGTGGCACATTATGGTTAGTGATTCCAGTTGCCAGCTCCTGTATGTTGCTTACTTGGAGACTGCAACCGGTAACACAGTTTTCAGAGATGCCCTATGCATCTACGGACACCCTTACGTAAGAGAATAAGGCAAAGTTTGCTCAAAAAAAAGCAAAAAAAAGGGTAGCGGTTCTACTCTTTTATGGAAGCTTCTGGTAGATCTTAATGTTTTGTGACTTCAGCTACAAAGGAGATTCAGTGTTACTGAGTATTAACCCTGCTACTGATGTTAGTACAAATGTTAATACTGAGCACTTAGTACTAAACACTAAGCAAAGGATCGGGAACAAAGTGTAACTAATATGATAAGTCTCACTAACACATATGTAAGAACATAACTCACTATAATGACAATGAAGTGGCCCCCATAGTATGTTTTAGCTAACTAATATAAAAATGCTAGTGCAGTATCAATGGTTTTAGAAGCGAGTTTAACTGAGCCTTGAAGACTGTGGTTAAAAAAATACTTCAGGGGTGAGTCTAGGCCAGTCAACACATTAAAAAACAGTTATTGAAATGTAGCTTCCAGCAAGTTAGGCTGGTGCTTTTGCAGACATCCTAAAAGGAAACACAATCTACATACCACTTGTTTCTCATTTATTTCACTTGTGCTTTCTGTCAGGAGAAAAGAATTTTCCCTTTACTAGACAGCAACAAACAAGGGGAGGGAAGGACAGATGTACATGAAGGAAGTCCTTATTTTTGCTTTAAGCTTGACTTACAAGACAGAAGTTTCTGTGGACTTTATCATAACAGTGTATGGTCACTTCCTGTTAAATTTCCAATATGCCCCAAGGACTTACTCATCTAAATGCAGAGGCTTTTGTAATTCTTACCCTTTCTCTTATAGCTGTGGTTCTTGTCTATTATATCCTGAATATGCAAAGAATTATCCTTTAGTCACTATCTGTATCAAGGATGGAGTTTATTTGTTTGTTTCCCATTCATCTATTTCTCTTATTCCCACATGTTCACACTACAGCAATACAATTTTATCCTCTCCTAGGCGTAAAGGGCAATTTCCCAGACTAAAAATGAAGAAATGTGCTGATCTTACAGAATATTTCTCTTCCTTTATTGTTGTCGTTGTCACTTCCCAAACATATTTTGTCACACTGGCAAAGATCCTACATAAATCCATAAATCCTATCCAAGGCATCTTTGTTTCTGCCAAGTACCAGATCTTATTCTTATGCCATGATACATTGGACTGTAGAACATTTAAGAAAGTTAAATTATAGCTTTGGTGGGGTTTGCTTCATTCTGCTTTTTTTTTTTTTTTTTTTTTTGTTGTCTGTAGGTGTGTGTATTTTTAAAATGGATTCAGATGTGATATTTCTCTCCAGTTTTCTAGAATATAACAAAGCTTCATTTAAAAAGTGATGAGTACAGACACAAACATATAAAGGTGGGAAAAAAGTTTCTGAGGGCTGGTAATAATTTCAGTATTTAACAGCTGTCTGCGTTTGCTCAACTCTATGTCTGCTAAGTAGATTTCCACCCATGGAAGATATACCCAAAATATTTCTTTTTCAGAGGCAATTTTTTTTTTCACAGGCATATTTCTTGAGCTTAATTTAGTGCACATCCTTGCTGGAATAGTTCTCAATCCTTTGCAGATGCAAAGTCACAGAGAGCTGCCTGGATATATATGATTTTACATGCCTTGCAGATAGCTCAGAAATGCAATTGCAAAATCTAGCTCTCACAGACAGTTGGGAATTTGTGACAGTCCCTGAAGGACTTTGCATCCATAAACCGATGACTAGATTACACTGATCCATAAATGTGTTATTCTCCTATCTCTGGCTAATGCAATACAAGTAGTCTTCCTGCTGTTAACTGTTTCTGAAGCCACACACAAGAGAACATAAAAGATATGGCATATATTCAAACAGAAAGGTCAGCAGGTCATTTGTGCTTTATGCTAGCAAAAGAACTTCTAGATCTGTAGTGTTGCAGAAAGAACTAAATGCAGAAATATTCCTTAATTTAAGTTCTGTGTTCAGAAAATTTTGCTAAAAAGTAGTGATTCATTCAGACCGTCAAGGGGATTGGTGACAAAGTCTGGCCTAGAGCATGAAAGTTCAACTCATGGACAAGCTGTGGGCATAAAGCTGCAGGTTTGTTTGTCAGCATTTCTTGCTCTGTAAGAATCCAGGAACCTTCATGGTGATGTTGCCTCCTCAGTACACACTGTACTCCTGTCACCCTGGCTCAGAACCTTTGCTGTCTTGTCCCATCCCACAGGCCCCTTGACTGCCTGTCAGCCAGGGAGAGAGGCAGTGGGGTGTGTGTTGAGGGTGCAGCTGGCCCATGGCTTCTGGCTGGTTGAAGGGCTTTCCCTGGCCTCTGCTCCACGGGAGGGCTGGAAAGGACTGCTGCCCTGTACAGAGTGAGATCCACTGCAGCAGTAAGGGGCTCTGGGGCACAGTTCTGGGCAGGAGCAGGGCTGTGAGTTGGGACCCACGACACTGAGAAGCAGCTTCTGATAGATAACCATGCCCTGCGAACAACAGATGAGCCATGAGGCTATGTCTTTGTGAGCAGATTGAACTTGCCCAGGACAGCTCTCTAGTGCTGAGGCTGACAGACACAGGACAACTCATGCCTGTGCCATTCAACCTTCCTGCCCTCAGGAAGCCACAGCTGTATTCAGGGAACCAGAGGAGATGGATATTAGGCATCATTAGCACTGAAAGTTTTTAGACCCACAAGGCCAAGAGCATTCCAGCAACAGCCAGAGCAACCTGAGAGTCCAGCAGTGCTCCTGGCACAGCTCTCATTACCAGGAGAAGTGCAGCCACAGAAATTAATGCCATGTCCTGGAAAATGCAGTGCCTAATCAAAGCAACATCTAATGAACAAACCTTTCCATTGTTACTATTGAGAAGATCTTGAAGGCATTTGGACTTTGGACTTCATTTCAAATTTCTGCAGGGTCATCAAAAAGTGATTTTGCTTTAGCTACAACCTTTTTTGGTTGCTATTAAAGATTTCCAGGTTTATTTTCTCCCTAACCAGGAAGCAAATCCTTGCTTTGTTTCTCTTCAGGAAAATGATTTTTTTTCTATTTTCTAGCTTTCTCATTGACCTTGATATTTGAAACACCCATGAAAGACTCAAGCAAGATGATTAACATTCACTACATTTGTTTCTCATTTGTCTCCAAGGAAAGAAGAATATGAAGCATTTAGCTTTGTGTATAAATATTACTGCTTATTTTAGAGAAAAAAAATACCCATCCCTTACAGCAGAGTTTAGTTTATATTGCTTCAGAGACCATGACTCACATAACGTGGTCAGGAGAGGTGACCAGAGATTAAAACAGCAGCACAAAGACCTTTTAGTCCTTCAAAAGTAAGAACTGAGATGTTGATCTTGGTTCAAGGAGAAGCCAAAGCAAGGCACCTGGGACAAGTTAACTGTGTGCACTGGGAGTTAGCGCTGCTGAGAATATTGTTGCAGCTTTCTCTAAAAGTTGGTATTTTGAAAACACTAAAGGCTGTAGCACTTTGCAATAGGGTACATGATGAAAGCATGAGATTATGAAATTTTCAGTCCAGAAGTCTTTATAACTTCACAGCAGCTGGAAATGCCCAATAATCCTCATTGTAAAATTTGTCATTTTAAGACTTCTAATATTCATTTAAACACAAGCACTTTTCATAAGCTATATATAGAAAGACCTGCCTAAATATTGAAGAGGAAACAGTTCAGCTCACTGTTTTTGTTTTTTGCCCCCAAATAAATCTGAAACACAGCCCATTATCAAAACTTTATGAAGCTGAAACACTTATATTTACCTTATATAATCCTGATAGACTTTACAAAAAAGCCAACCCTAAATATAAATTAAAGAATTTTTGCCTCAGTTTCTTTTTAACAGATGTGAAGATGTAGCTATTATATAGACCTTTATTCCATGCTACCTTACTCCAGCTTGTGAAAGTATCTCCAGTTAAGGAACCTCAGCCACAATGCTGTGTGTGATTCAGCCAATTTATTTGTGTTAATCTGAGCCTAATGCAGACAGAGCCAGAGGAACCTCTGAACTTTTTCCTGGTTTTTCAGTGACTTGTGTAATCTACAATGATTGCATGTGTGGAAAATACATCCAAAGAGCCTAGCACAGGGAGGCTTTTAGTAAATCAGGACTTGGGAATATAAGACCCCATAAAATATGAGTCACAAAATTTGACCATGTACTGACCCTGTTTAGATTGGCAGAGCTATTATCACAAAGAATTATTTGGTTTTTCAGTAGTGCCAGTCTATGGTAGATTCCACATGCTCAAGCTTGGAGCATATCCCAGGGTGTCTGTGGTTTGAAAAAACAGCTTCACATCTCTGCTTCAAAGTATACCAGAACTTCAAATAAAAATCTCAGTCACCTATATACTGACAATATCACAGATCACTCAGGGGAAAAGCTGTAAGAAAAAAATTACAAGAGGCAAGTTAACATTGTTTTAAATATTTTATTATAATGGACTCTTTAAATGGATCTACTTTAAAGTGACTCTCTGCTAATATGGGGTTTCATAAATAAGCAGCATAAACCCTCACGTGCTTTAAAATACAAATCTGAATGTTTACAAGGTCAAGTATCATCATATTCTTTTCATGCATGCTCTTACCACTATTGTTTTGCAAAGCATTATTTTGTTAATAACCATTTCTTTATCAAGAGGGTGGTCATGCGCAGAAACAAGCTTCCTGGGCAAATGATCAATGCCCCAAGCCTGTGAGTGTTCAAGAGGCTTTTGGATGATGCCCTTTGTTGCTCAGCGCTGTCAGATAGTTCGACTAGTTGGTCACTACAGGTGCCTCCCAACAGAAATATTGTATCCTCTCCTATCCTATTGTATCCTATCCTATCCTATCCTATTGTATCCTATCCTATTGTATCCTATCCTATCCTATTGTATCCTATCCTATCCTAATTATTCATTAGATGTAACAGTCCTTTTCCTTTCCTTGTTCAAGATCTCATGACCTGAAGAAAGCTCGCTTTGGGCTTCTGTTTTCATAAAACCGAAGTGTATGGGACATGCTGTTTCTCTTGATTTTGCTCATGTCAACACCACAGTTTAGGAAGAATCACCAAGGCCATATTTATCTTGATAATGTGGGTGGACATAATTGAGCTCATGAGGAGCCCAACTGAGAGCCTGAAAAAAATTAACTGTTTGTTAATTATTCTTACCAGGGCTATTTTCTCATTTAAAAGGGATTAAAACTTGTTTTCATAGAACCAAACAATATCTTGGGTTAGACCAGGCCTTAAAGATTGCTTGGTTCCAATCCCTCTGACACTGGCAGAGACCAAGTTGCTCAGAACTCCATCTCGACCTCGATACCCCCTTGATATGGCATCCACAGCTGCTCTGGCCAACCTGTTCTAGTGCTTCACCACCCTCACAGTAAAGAATTTCTTCCTTGTAACTAATCTAAACCTACTCTCCTTCAGTTGGAAACTATTTCCCTTGACCTGTCACTACATGATCTTGTAGAAATTCTTCCCCATCTTTTCTGTGGGCTCCCTTCAGGTCCTGGAAGGCCAGAGCTACCTCATCCTGAAGCTTTCTATTCTTCTGGTTGAGCCATCCCAATTCTCTCAGCCTTTCCTCAAAGCAGAAGTGCTCCATCCCTCTCATCATCCTGGTGGCCTCCTCTGGACTTGCTCCAACAGGTCCATGTCTATCCTTTGCTGGGGAGTGTGAGAGACTGAAATGTTAAAGGTTAATGACTGAATTAGCCACTGGCAAAAGCAGCATGTGATTTGCTGGGGGCAGATTTGCACCCTCAGCCAAAGCGGGGAGGTGAGCTTTTGGGTGTGTGGTGGCAAAATCTCTGATCTGCCTAAGAACAGCCAAGGTGCAGAGCAGGTGAGCGAGTGGAGGATGATCACCAGTGAAAGAAGGCCACAACAAAGCAATCTCTTTGGCAGCAAGCTGGGTTTTGAGCCATGTAACAGAGAAGGCTGATAAGAAGCAGATCAAGTGAGGTGGGATAAACTTTTTACCATGCCCATGTCCTCCCTTGTACAACTGACTCAGGTGTAAAATTCCCACCTGGGGTATCAGGATATTCATATGTAAGCCTGAACAGACTCATCTCATCTGATGGGGCATAACTGGCTCAACTACACAGTTTTGGTATTTTTAAGAGAAATACACTTTATTTCTGCTCAAAGACTACTACAATATGCCTAGTACTGCACAGAGCACCTGCTAAGAAGGGAGGTATTCCATCTTGGATTTGGTATTTCACTAAATTTCCCACTAATCTGGGAGCCTGGGCAAAGTGACTTTGAACCTGCATGAGAAACATCACAGTAGCCATTCCCCCTGGTGAGACAAATTGCATGCGAACACTCCCCTCCACATAGCCTTTAGGTGGTGAGAGATGGCTGGAATGACCACCAGGTGAACTGAGTTTGCTTTAAGCCTTAATTACACCTGGATTTAAAGAGCAAACGAATGAAAATAGACATTATCTGTCTTTCTCCTACAACCACCTACCTCTTAATTCAGAAAACACTTAAGAGTTTGTCTTAGCCCTTCCTGCAGGCTGAACAAGCCCATCCTAGAAATAGTTCTGGTAAGACAAGTGCTGAGCAACAGGTTACCCTATCTAACAGCAGGTTCCCACAAGAATTTGGAGGAAAAAAGGACATTTTTTTCTAGTAAAGTAGGCCTTTTGGACCTAGGGAATCCAGAAGCTGCCTATGAGTTTTTAAGTTCACTCTATGTTTAGCATATGAGAAATTTTTTATTTTTACAAGAGGCAGTAGCTTTTCTTCCACCATAGTGATATTTTCCCTGCATGACATGTCAAAGATGAGTGTGCAGTATTATTTATTCCTCTAAAACTACTTTGGAAAATATTAATATAAGGAAATTAAGGAACTATCTGTGTCAACACTGCAATTAGAAAAACATATTTCAATCCAGGGTTCTTATACCATATAAAACCAAAATTAATTAGTCACGGTGAGATCTATTGATCAGTATGTTCATAAAACTGAGAGATGAAGAGTCAGTAAAAGGCAAACCAACTGAAACAGACTTATATGACTGAAGTAAATAGAGATGACCAACCAGACCCATAATATTTTAAAAATCTCCAGAGTTACAATACATTTTAGATGGAAAAAAAAATCTATGGATGTCATCTAGTTAAACTCTGTCAGTCACAGCAGGGCCAATTTACTAAGGATCATCTCCAGTTGAGTTCTATCTATTCAACGATGGAGATTTCAGACTCTCAGTTAGTGCAGTCTAAGTACAGTTAGCAGCACAGATAAACAGAAAACATCACATCTTTCTTATTTTATTAAAATTTATTGTAAGATCAAAGGTCTCACAAAAAAATAGAAACTTACAAATTGTGTGAATAGTTTTAATGCACTCATAAAGAGACATTAAAAGAAAATTGACTAAGATTCTGTACTATATCTGCAATATAATTCACTGGCTTTATTCTTAAAATATTGTTGCCATTTAGGAGTAAATAAACAGCATAGCATTACACATGTTCACAGGTATTTACCACTTATTTTAAACAAAATCTTTACGATATATTTTTTTTCCAGAGAAATTAGTTCATCCCCATTTTGAAAAGTCTAATAAGAAAACATTCAACATCCTCACTGGAAGTAACGTGAGCTGATGTTTCTGTTGTAAAAAAATTATGCTATGGAAATCAACAAATAGCTTTACAGGGTTATACAGGCATACTAAACAAGCTTCTACGTTATGCTGCATTAGGCCTTCTGGATTAGCAAAACATTTTGACAATAATGGCAACTTTTCAGCTGAAGCTTAAGCATTTCATAGTTTGGATTAAAATGCTGTAACCTTTGAAAAACAAATATCCAGTGTTACACACCTGACAACATTCTTAACTAAATGGTAATACTCTAAAGGTTAAGGCAACTCCAAATTGAAGCTGCAATGTCTGTATTTTTCACAATTCCCTGCTCAAATTTAACTCCTTAGAATGCAATGTGTGAGAGAGAGTGAGAGAGAGGCTGTGTGGTACTTGATTGCTGTTTGGAGTTAAATCATAACAGTCCCACAAAGAAAATTAATCATTTTACGTGTTTAATTTGGATATTTTCTTGTACATACTGTATTAATAAGCATCTGATCCTACAAAATGATACCCACTATGGGACTCATGTTTAGGTGGCCTTCTCAAGGTAAGCACTATTTGCATTGGAAGATCCATTCTAAAATAAAACCACACAGAAAATGAGAGGGATCCTGTTATTGACTTATACCCATTCATCTGAAATTTCCAATTTATCAAAAGAACAGTATAGGCAGAGGAGACAAGTTCATTTACAACAGACAGTAAATTTTTTCAGGCAAATATAATAAGCATTGACAACTTATTTCTGATAGTTGATGTGTTCAGTTATTCTTTGTCTTCATGAAGTGTAGCTGGTTATTATTGTTAGGGTAAGCACTGTTACTCATTATTAAAATGTCAAGGTGGAAAGATTTTAAATCACTACAGTTTCTTATATTTAAAGAAAAAAAAAAGGGAAGGAGTTGATAAGAAAATGGTAATTCACTGTAGATTTTCTTATTACTCTGCGTCTTAAAACCTCTTGTATAGTAAATCAAAAGCATCAAGTTTAGTGCCCAGTTTCAACACAGGCCTCTGTTGATCAACTGCACTGGTGCTAGCACTGAGTTACCATTTACAGATCAAAGGAAACACACAGGACCAACGCAAAGTAAACAGAGGAAAACAAGCTTAACATCTATAACTCAAACTATCCAGAGAACTAGTAGGAATCCACTTCAAGAAATTTGCCAAAGGCTTTTATAACTTTTATGCAAACAAAACCACAATGCATTTCTAAAGTTTTGCTTCAATATTTGTACTTAGTTGTACAGTACGTTAAAGTCAGTGTACAGCTTTTGCCATTTTACTGTAACCTCTGTAAACTCACAACTATATTGCATCATATGAAAGGTTATAAACCCTTCTGCAATCCCCATTAGATCTACTGAATGCAGCAGAGTGGAACATGTTGGTACAGAAAGTTAGGAGCCAGAAGACATATTGGGTGTCCAGCCCATTTGATAAGCCCGCTCCAGTGTTCTCTTGCAATCCTGCAGCACAGTACTGAAGGTTATATGTGGATATTGCTGCACCAGCTGCTCCACTGTGGCCTCGTTCACCTGCAACAGAAGAACACAACCTGTGATATGCAGAAAGTGAATGAAAAGGGTAACATCAGCAAGCCAGAAGAATAGAAAAACTTTGGACTCCTGGGCAGACTTGCAGGATGGGGCTCCTCGTTGTTACTGTAGGTTTGGGTGCATTTATCACAAAATAAATATAAAGAAAGTAATGTCCAGTTAGAGAATGAAGAAAACCAAAATCAAACCCCATGCTTTGATTTCATTGTAAAGGAAGAAGTTTTATCAGTGGTTAAACAAAATACTGCCTAGAATAACAGATTTCTAACTTGGAACAGAAGCTATTTACTCAAAGTTGCTCAAGCAGACATACATTTAAAAATGTGAGATATTTTTTGACTTTGGCAAACAGAAATGGATTACATCTATTAATTAATTAATGGTACACTTATGGAGACATTAAAAAATGCAAAGTAGTAACTCCACAATTAACTTTACTGAAATAAACTTGCACTGTATGGTTGCTATCAACAGGTGTTCAATGTAATAGATAACATGAATAAAGATGGGGAACAAATATTAATTATTCTATGTTGCAGGTAGATCAATTATTCCTATACGTCCCTTTTTACAAGAGGCAAAAGTCCTGCATCTCTTCACATACATCACTGGCAGAAGATTTTACTTTAGCCTTCTTTTGAGAGGATAACACTGCAGAATTGGGTTCAATAATTAAAACACACAAGATGGTTGGGTCTGGGATGTCCTTCTTAAATTTGAGATGTCAAAGTTAGCACTTTTATTCTTCATAAAACAAGGTAATCAGACAAACCCAGCTAAACCTAACACCTTTACAACTCCAGTGCTGGGATGGGATTAATCTGTCAATTATTTTAAAGATTATTGCAGTTCATATCACAGAGGTAAACGGCTCTCTTCAGCCTTTAGACAAATAAAAGATTAACCTAAGAACCATGACTTCTATAGTTGGCTGTCTTTGAAATCTTTGCTGAGCAATTGAGCATTTTAAAATGCACTGATACTACAGTTACTGAATCACCTACATCAGTAGCATGTACAACTGACGGCATTGTTTGCTTTTCTCCCCTCAGTGTTCCACATTCAAGGCCAAAAGTAAAAATCCAGACTGAAATGTTTACTACCATTACAAAGATCTGTCTTGTGAAAAAATATTTTAAAGCACCATAACCACAATATCTGATAATATTTTTGTCCTTAAAAGATAACAAGGAGAGCTTCCTTCTGAGCAGTGATTGCACCCAATGACAAAGATAAATGGAAGGTTTAATATCCAGTTCTTCTACTTTGATAATAGAAATACTCAATCTTCATTGAAAGTTTCATCTAGCTGAGACTGACTTGGATAGAAAACTGGTTTAACTTCACGGCACAAACTGTACTTCTCTGGCAAATTGCTATGTTACAGTAACATTTTTCAGTGCTAAAAAACAAGAAGTGACTTTGAAAAAGCAAAATGAAATCAGAGATAGCACAACTCCCCCACAATATTTGATACAGCTGAATACATACTTGCAAATTGTAAGCTACAATTCACAGAAATATTGCTTGGAAGGGAAGAATCCCCAAAGTCGCAGTAATTTGCTACTTTATGCCTATCCAAAAAACAGTCAAAAGTCTCTTTTCATTAGAGTTATGCTGCAGAGACCCATGGCAGAATCTATCATGCTACCAGAAACTCCTCTTAATGGTTAACTCAGCCACAACAAACAGGCTTGCAACCGACAGTAGCTTATTTGGCTCTTAAAACTTGAAGAAGATGCATTATTTATCTACTAGATAGCTGCAAATTTTGCTAGTACATAGAAGTTATTGTGATTTAGCACATACCTATTTGGCATTATTTGTTAGAATAGCATTGCTATTATGGCTTTAGAGCCAGTGCTATATGCATATTCTCTGTTATAAGAAACAAATAAGGCAAATTCATTACAAAGATGATGCTCACACACAGGAAGGTAGTAAACACTCTCCATGCCCTGCTGTATTGGACTCAGGACATGTACACAAGGTACAGCCTAGCTAGGTTTAAGCTGATAACTACCAGGTTAACTTAGATACGGTCCATGTATCAGGAAGACAGAGGATGTTATAATGGTATCTTTTAGTCTTAAAAACCTATGAAGAAATCTATGGTAAACCACCTCTGTTTGTCCCAGTTTTTTTCTGATACAATTATTGCTAGATAAAATTTTTTGCTATTTGCTATTAATACTTTACTAAACAGAAGAAGGAAGCTTTTGGCATCCAAGTGCCAAATACAGTTACAAAATAAACATGACATGAGGAAGCCTGATAAAACCATTGCGAAAGTGCCACTGACAAAAACAGCTGTTTTATGACCAAAGCTTGAAGAGTAGAAGTTTTTCTCCATTTTTTACTGGAGCATTAAGCAAATTATTTTAAATTAGGCAACAACTTGTGTTATAACTTGTTGCTAAACAGTAAAGTAATGACAAATCCTATGGATGTATTTGGAACAATAACATTTACAGAAAGAAATTACTTTGAGTCTGAAAAACTGACTTTACTCTCATGAGAAAGGAAAAAAATATCTTACTATGCTTCACGATAAATGATCGAATATATGTAACTTTAAGTTAAATATAAGTGTTTTTAATCCTGAGAGTATAAAGCAAGGAGTTAAAAATTATGCCAAACTAAATTCAATATAAGATTACACAACAGAAGGAGAAAAAAAAATTGGCAGTGGGACAAACAACCTGGATCCAGATGTGAGAAAAAAAAGTACTCCCTATCTGAAGATTTTGATACCTTTTCTTTACCATGAGAAAAATCAGGTCAGACACTAAAACAATGAAAAACTTTTAGTATTTAAAATTCTCCATACTATTGGACTAAAACTGCACTATCTGAAAAACAGGAAAAAAAGAAATAAAATTTTATTCTTCGTTAATGAATGTGAAAAGTCATATCTAAGTCAACTTTGTTAGTATCCTTGTCATCATTTCCCTAGTGGTAGAATTAAGATGAAAAGAAGTCTTATGCCCTGCCATTAGAACACAAGCTTCTGTCTCTTTGTTAAGATCAGCCTGGCTAGTGATAAAACAAAAGTACTGAATGTCATTCCCAAAATAAGTTCATTACACAAACAGAACAATTTTCCCTTCTGAGGTTAAACATTCTTGTTCAATGAATAAAAACTAAAAATCTCCACATCTTTAAATGCTGTAAAACGTATTTTTCTTTCACAGAACTTTCATTAATCTTCATCTTTTGAGCTGTCAAAAGAAAGACTACTGTCTGCAGATAAACTACTTAGATTATCTAATACATAATCATTCATCTGAATTTGAATAGCTCTTCAATTATATTTTAACACATAATGAGAGAATGCAGCCCGTATCATTAAGCATGAAAGTAATAGGTTTCTGCAAATCCTGGTCATAAAAAAAAAAAAAAAAAAAAAAAAAAAAAAAAAAAAAAAACCAACAAAATAGCAACAAAGACTGGTTTGGAAATTATTTTTTCTTTCTGAAATAAGAATTTATCTCAGGCCAAGGAATAGATTGAAAAAACAAAACAAAGGAGAATATGGTTTACAGAAAATGGCAAGACTAAGTGGTATCATTTCTCTTTAACTCAATTAGAGCAGTTACCTAGAAGTCATAATTTTGAATACTTTTTGCTTAAAGACACTTGAACCCATATTGCCTATTTCCCAGAAGAATGCACTTGACTTTATGACAAATGTTATCTGGGGTAGGACCTCCTTAACTTCTTCATCTAATGACAGTGTGGTTGTGTAGACAGTATTTAAATATTATCCGTGCTAGAGAACATTTCTCATGTGATAATTAGCAGTTCATCTTGGAAAGAAGAACAAGAACACCCTTCTAGTCCCTGTGAAATGGTACACTGGCAAAAGGGTTTTGTGAGTGCCTCTTTGGAAAATTTTCATCATCACTCTGCTATGTACACACAAAATGTGTCTGAAATACTGAGAGAAATGGGAAATCAGTGCTCAACACTCTTACTCTCCTTTAGGTAAAATGATCTGCCCGTAACAGAAAGCCTGAAAACTGCCACCAATCTGTAAATATTTTTCCTAGAATAAAGTAACCAACACTTATGAGCTGATTTTTTCACTCTCAGGGTAAACTGAAAGCTACTCACAATAAAATGTTCATTCATATTTTGATCTAGCATGCTATATTTACTCATCTAGTCCTGTTGCCAGTATTTACTGATTTGGGACACCACTTGTCTGACACAAAATATCTTCAGAAATTTATGTTATGCCACCTTCCACAAGTTTTCATGAAAAATTCAAAATGCAAGCAAAAATAGTTATTAGATAATTTTTTTTCCTTTTAAATCTGCTGTGTCATTTGGTTCTAGGGATAATTTCAGCATTGTTTTCTTTAATTTCTAGCTTCTAAAATTAGGAATTTCTAGATATCAAATTATTCCAAAGGGCTAGGATTTTTTTTTTTTTTACCTAGTGTTTTCATTATGTTCCTACAACAGATCTTATTAAATTCAAAGGATGAATTCAAGTTTTCCTAATCCTGTTAAGGTAAATTAGAGATTACATTTGAAACTATCAGCCAAACCAGGCATTTCTTTTTAATGAGACTGATACCTTCATTCACTGCTCAGGAACAGAAATAGAGGTATAGGGGTTTTTCCTAAACAGGACTTTCCTAGTTATTTTTCCTTAGCTTGTCTTTAGTTGATATCATATCCTGGAAATCTTCTCTGGAATTGAACACTCTTTGACTAAATTGCCAACAATTGTAAGATTTGGTACTGATCTCCAAAACTCCTCTGATAGGTGCATCAGGATCAGTCTTAGAATGTAGTTCTGACTCTAAAGCTGTTAAAATGTCTACATTATCTAGAGCAATACTGAAAAGGAAGAGTAGAGTCATCACTTAAACTGCAAGTTTTATGCAGCTCTACACAAGGTATGAGTATTCAGCATTTATCTAAAGAGTTTGATCAGTTGTTTTCAATAACAAAACCAAAAAATCTTCACATCTTAATGATTTCAGTTTAATGACCAACTCACTTGATAAATGAAAAGAAAAAGTTATCTCCATTGCAAGATAAAAACTGAAACCAACAAGCAGTTATATAAATAAAAAAGCTAAAGTTTGCAAAACTGGATTAGTGCAAAGGTGCACTATTAGAACTTCACATAAAAACCTGCTTGTGTCCCTCAGACCACCATTAAGGGATGACAGATAAAATAATTTCTGCATAGCATCTAACCTAGCCCTTGGAAGGGGCATTGGCTGGCTGATTTCTGAGGACAACACAGGTTGGTATCTACAGTTATGCAACTTTATAATGATTTTATCAGTCATTAATAAAAAAATAACAAATTGATTTATAACACCCTGAGTCAGCAATATCTGCACAGAATGACATTAATAATACATAGAACTGCTAGCTTAATCTTAGAAGTCTAGTACTTGCTAAGAATTTTAGGGAGATGTTAGCAGATGAGAGGTAACATTTGGACCAAAAGATTTTGAGGACTGCCATACATATAGTTAGGTTAGAAAAATGGCACAAGTATTATCATAACATTACTACATACAATCAATCAGAAAATCAACTTCATACAGAATAAATGCAAATGGATTTGAATCCAAAGGGCTTTCTTACAATATTGTTGGCATTTTACTTATGGAGTGGTATTTCAGCATTAGGGCTACTGGAATTTTTGTGCACTTCTGTCTCAATACTCTTAGAAAAGTACTGCATGAAAGCCAAATTTGTATGCAATGGTCAAAGAAATGACTTTATTGTCATTATGTGTATCCATAATGATAGATATGGAAAAACTCTTTATGTTCCTATTTCTCTAATGTTTTACAAAAAAATCCAATATATACATACTTAGTTATAAGCAAAACATTTTCATACAGCCTTTCTCTTCTCTATGTTGTATTTTGCTTCCTCAAGCGAGTGTCTTATAAAAAGTGTACTTTGATTTTTTTTTTCCTGCTAATAGTTGAATGAATTATATTCCCAGGTGGCCCAATTATAACTGTTGCCTGTAGCCATAACAAAATTAAAGATTTCTGGAAACGTTTTGTGTGAAGTTGATCAGCTAAGGCAGACATACTCCACAGAGTTTCAGTTGCCCTTATGCCCAGGGGCAGAACCCTTGTTTAGGACTTTAACAAAATAACAGAACTACCAATAATAGCACAATATCCTATAGTCCAAATAAAGTTCCTTACAACTTGAGAAAATAATGTATTTTGACTTAGAGGATGCTGTTATTGGAAAAAAAGGCAGAAAAACAATCACATATGCACACACACACAAACACTTTATTTGTAGACATATAAATAATGAAATTGGCAAGTACAGAATATACAGTGCTATTTTATCATGACATTTGACAACTTAATTGTGTTAAATCCTAGCAATTAATTACCCATTTATATTTGTAAAGGTAAAGGAGTATGTAAACAGAAATATCTGCAATCTTTTCTGCCATGTGAACTGAAATAAATGGAATGCACAAGTCTTCTAATATTCCATGGCAGCACTTTTGGATTTCAGAAGTGTGGCAAGGTTGCTTATGGAGTATACCTACTTTACAGTTCTTGTTTAAATCTCACCTTAAAGGAATGAAATTCATTATTGTTGTTGTTGTTTTCTCATGTGAATGCTATTGCCTCAAACTGCAAAGTAGCAAGACCAATTTCAGATCTCTGTGAGGATGCACAGTTTTCTGCAACACAATATTTTTTATTGAAGTTGTGTAAGTAAAAAAGGTTTCACTCTCAATTCTCTGCTTATTTTTCTATTAAAGCAGAGAACCATTTTAAAGGAGCTTTCAGTTTGGCTGGTTATTCGGTTTGCTAATTCTGCCCATTTGATCAGATGAACTTCTAGACTCCACCTATAGAATATTTCCAGGTAAAAATATTACCAGTATTATACATTTCAAAAACTTTTTTCTTCTAAAAATTGCAGTTAATAAAGATCCAGAAGCAGTGAAATGACAGTGGTAATTTATATAGTGATAAATATTCTTTCAAATTACTTTCTGCCTGTTGAATTAATAACACTGAATATTTTCCTTCCTACTTGTCTACATTAACAATAATTTGAGCACATTACTGTAATACCTGTCAAAATGATGGCATATAAAACTAACAGAGAAGTGTTTCTCATAAGTTGCCAGCTGGCAAAAATAACTGGAAGTTCCAGGGAGCAATAAATTTCTCCCTTTTAATTTTTTTTATTCATAAAAATGCTGATCAGTTTACATTGCATTCTTCCTTAATAGTTGGCCTTATCATGATTTTGAACTGTTGATCATCACCTGAGGGTCCATCTTTCTCTTAGAGAATGACATGGTCAGGTGGGTGCTTTTTAGAAGCAAGGACAATTTCATTAATTCTGGAAAATTCTATCTTCAGCCCAGTGACATGGTACTGCTGCAGAGGTATCAGCTTAGAGAATAAAAATCTTTTAGCAAAGAAACAGTTAAACTAGAAGAGCAAAATCTTTAGCTTGTATAAAAACCCTTTCTTTTTGTGTGTGTTTTAGCAGATACTTTCGTTTACACACATAATGGATCTGTTACCCTAGTCAGCTAGGGGGAAAAAGCCAAAAGTAGTATTGTTCAGACTTTTAAAATTGTATTGAAAACTGAAGTGAAATAAATGCTATTCTTCTTTTGTTGTGGGATAGCTGTGGTTTCCTTCTAATGAGATTCACAGATCTCATGAATCTGAAATCTTCATTATTCATAGAGAGATGTATAAATTGCAGCTCCTACATTATACATATAAAACTTAAAAAAATACAGTAATTCCTTTTTAATATGCAGCAACATACTTGAACAAATTATAGCAATTTAAGAGAAAAAAAGGGCTACAGAATTTTTCTTAAAGAGAAGGATTGGATATTTTCATTCCTCTTCAAATCACAAAACCATAATTTCAAATCTCAAAGTGAACCCCTTGTAATATAAAAGAAGAAATGGTAGCAATTTGGCAGGTTTTCTGATCAGGCTAATGATAGCATCTTCTGAAAGTGGAAGGCAAATTGCTGTGATAATTACATTAAAACAAGACATGGTTCTGTATTCTCAGTCTTCTGCCATTGATTAAGAACAGTTTAGCTCAAAAGTATATTGGAAATTGAAAGATGTATCTCTAGAACCTAGGATATATAAAAGAGCTAATGCTTTTTCATTTATCTTCAGTTGCAGACTAGCTGTGTAAATTAAAAGCTTGTGAGTGATGGATAAAAATATTTCTCTTAAACAACAGGAGCTGCATTCCGAACTCCACTAATGATAACTCCACTAATGATTTGTGTCTTCAATGAATATGTATTTACAAGTATTTGTAAAGCAGGTTTTGTAGAAGGACAAAGTGATAAATTATATTAAAATTCCACATATTGTCTAAAAATCTTATTCTTACTTAAGATGCAAATGATTTCTTAACTGACTATTTTTTATTTTTAGGGATCATCTATCTTCCTTCTTCTGGGAACATAAAATAGTTTATCATTTTGTCAGTTGTACTGACCATCAACTTCTGTGCTCTAATATCTCAGCAAAACTAGAATAGGAAATATATGCTACAATTTATCTGAGAAAGTAATCTGGAATAAGCTACAGGTTTTCAGAATTATTTTCATGAAAAGCAACCATGTCTTTTCTGAGAAATTCATCTCAAAAAATGGAAAGAAAAAAAGCAAGGAAAAAGAAAACCAAGGAATAAAGGCAAACATGATTTATTAACTAAGTTGTGTATCCTTTCACAGCCAACCTTGTTGGACTCTCTTCATTTAATTTCATTCACACATAGTGGTGAATATGGAATTTTGTGGCCTCTGTTTTTCAGTGTCATTTTTCTGCCTATTTTCCCAAGAAATGTCTCCTGCATTTACGTGGGAGCACTGTTGATAACCGCTACAAATTGCACCATAGTTATAGGAAAAGGATCTTGAAATATGAAAATTGTGCGTGAGAAAAGTTGCAGGAAGATTATTGTGACATATTGTTCAACCAGTCAAGCTATCACCCAGAAAAAAAAGAAAAAAAAAGAAAAAAAAAAAAAAAAAAAAAAAAAAATTTTAGTCCCTATTTCCTAGTTGATATCCAGCCATTTTCCCCAAGGGTAAAGATTTCAAGCTGCCACTATTTAAAACTGTTTCACTTCTTGTGAGAGCACAAGAAAGAAGTGCTATAAAGACATCTTTCAAATGGTATAAATAGAAATAAATAGTATAGAGAACAGCACCCTTTTACTCCATTTTTTAAAATATGAAATACAAAATATACCAAAATAATTAATTTATTAACTAGAAGAAGTAAATAGGATTTAGGTCAGTTTAATGATAGGAATGTACAGTACACTGTGTTCAGAAAGAAAAGCTTGAAATGTGCATTTAAATCTGTTATTTTGAAGCAGGCATCATTTTATGCCCTTAGGATGCAAGAAAAGCTCTTAGGAATTCTGATGTCAGTGTTTGAGGGAGGAAAGAAAACATCCTGTAACTATCCACACCTTTCTCGAGGTACTTAAAGTAATTAAAGGAAAGGTTCAATTATATTTAAAATATCCCCTTTCCTAAGCTGTGATAAAAAATACAGAGTTACAATTAAAATTTGGTTGGAAGAACGGACAGTCATGTTCTCATTCTGCTGTGGGGAACTAACCTGAAGTGAATTTAATATAACCCCTTGTTACACTTTTCTTGGTGTTTTCTGGCGTGACAAACCAAGAGCTGCTGTGCTCTCAAGCAGCACCAACCCGCCAAGTACTCCCACACAGCCAAGTCCTAAAAAACAACCTTGGGCTGCAGCCCCCAGCAGCACAGCAGTCCTCTGTGCAGAGGAATGGGGAGTTTGTGGTTGCACCCTGCTCCCAGAGCACTGTGAAGAGGTGACAAGAAGGAACAAAGCCTGGCTCACTGCCCCTGGAAGCACGGCACCGCGCAAACACAGGCAGGAACGCCAGAATGCAAAATAGAAATGCCTTCTCTTTCGTGCCTTTTCCAATGACAAACCTCTAAAATGTCTTGCTTCGGCCTCAAATAACTACTGATTTTAGCTGTTACTGCTTTCAAAAGAAATGGAGATGCGGAATGGCAACATTTTCTTTCTATGGAACACATGACTTGTGAAGTCCTGAGTGCTGCCTGGTGCCTGTACAGACGTACAGATGTACACAAAAATTTATTTGTACAGTTGATACAGAGAGATCAGAAGGGAGAAGGGGCCTAGCTGCTTCAAGTACCTCTTCATGTTGGTATGCAGACAAGTGGGGAATTCTGTTGTCCAGAACATAGGTATTTAAAAACATTTAAAGTCTACTTTAGATTACTTTCCCACTTCAGGAGGTCTGGATGATAGTCTCTCAGATGTATCTTATCTGATACAGAAAAGTTTCAACTGAAATATATGCTCTCATTATGATGACCTCATAGTAAAGTCAGGATTTTTTAATGATATTTCTCAATATAATGTCATCTATTTTAAGGCAAAGACCATATTGCTCCTGTGGTGTGCATGTTAGATGGTAGGAAAAATGATAAAAAGAAAGGTCACGGCAACAGCAGTTTGATGAAAAATGAATAATTTGATTATTTTCATGGTGTGGATCAATAATGCTTTGCATCTACTGAAACACATTGCCTGGAGGCACTTGGATAATCAATGGCATAAAACAGAGACTGCCTTTACCCAGGCTCACAGCCTCTCTTGATCTTTCTGGGGAGGACCCTTGACGCCTCTAATTTATGTCAAGTGCGTATCAAAGAAATTCCAAAAAGCCTGGCTCATAAAGAGTGTTTTAGTGGTACCCATTTGAAGTCTACTTACATATGTTCCTTATGTAACTGTGTTTAAGTACTTCCCTTCCAAATGCCTGGGAATTCTTAGAAAGGCATAAAAGCTACCTGGCATGAGCATAGCAGTCAGTACCTCAGAAAAGGAAGCTTGGTTAGATGGGACAAATCTTCAAACCTCTTCACTGCAAGCTGACAACAGTACAAAGACAAGAATTTTGGCCAACTGGGAGTGTAAATAAACCCTTCTGCACCACCCAAGAATTCTCTTTAATGATGTGCTGGACACTGACATTTTTAATTTAATAGAGCAGCCACTGGAAAAAATTAGTTCTGCATGATACTGGGGAGAGACAGTTGAGAACACAATTTTGTTCAGTAATTTCTCTGTTCGTTTGCAGTGGAAAAAGGGAGTTGGCATCTTCTAGCTGCCAAAAATCCCTTAAGTCAAGGATACTTACTTCATTCTGTCTGTGGAGCTATTCTTCCCATCAAGGCTTTGCAAACAAGAAAATAATTCCCAGTGGTAGTCCCACTACTACACTGTTTGCTGTAACAGTGTTTACGAATTTCTTAACATCTTTTAGCTACCATACTTTGAATACTTGCAGATGTGCAAACACACACTCACAGACACACAGTCAACAATGCTTTTCTATCTTCCCTGAAGCTTTCTTAAGTATTATTTTTTTTTCCTTTTAGCAGTTGACTTCCATAACACAAAAGATGTTGTATACTCCTCTAAAGAACTAGAAAAGCATTTACCAGCAATTAGAGGAATACAGACTGTAGTACATGTCTACAAAAACGACATATAGCTTAACTTATGAGGCAGTAAAGCTTGTTTTCAACATCAAGATCATTGATTTTCTATAGCAGTTAAAGACAGGATAAAATTATTGCACTTATTAGATCCTTGTTGATTGTTCAGTATTAGCTAAATTCACAAAATAAATACATGTGCAGAAGTGGTTAGATGATTCTGGGTCAGATCTAATTCCCAAGGTCAAGTTACCCTTTTAACATTCTCTAAGTGCATAATCTTAGCACAATCCATCAAAGAGATTCACACACTCTTTTTGTCTGTTGGCTTTTATAAAACACTAATGTTTAGGAGATCAGAGTGAACTCAGCTTTGATAGACAGAGCAATTCTTCCAAAGTGCTCAACCTCCTTGCAAACTAGAAATTGCCTAAGGCTGGCTTTGCAAAATGCAATTTCTAATTTTACCACTGACCTGAACATTATTATTCCTTGCCATTTGAAATACTGTATTTTGTCACTGTCTTCTACAGTGCACTGCGAAGGATGCAAGGTAATGGTTTGGAGCATGAAGTTTGTTAGACTAAAACCTGTTTTCCATAGAGTGCATCCAATCAGAAATCCACAAGCCTGAGAGATGCTTATGATGGGCATCACAAGTCAGACATTTTGTTGATGATGGCTGGAAAATAAACAATTCCTGCAGGGTTATGTGAAGACTCAAGGTCAGACATTCTGGATCTCTGATGATTTTTCTTTAGCTATTTCTACTGTGTTCCCAGGTCTCTTGATCTCTCTTCTAAACAGGAACACAATTTCTGAAGGCTATATACATGGTGAAGTGCAGATGGAATGCCTTCTCCTTTTATCTTCTAACGATAAAGTGCTAAAACTTATAGACATTCTTACTATTCTCCAAGTATAAAGCTACATAGTAAGAAACTCAGTATTTTTTTCTCTTTTTAGCATTATGCTAAATCAGTCTTGAAGTAACACTGAAGATTTTTTTTCCTTTCTTTTTAAGAAAAAAAGTAGTCTGTCACAGTTATGACATGACATGCCAACCACTTTCAGACAAAAATATTCAAAAACTGTCAGAGGGTAGATTTTACAAAAAACTTTTGTGAGCACCTCAGGCTGTGAGTGTAACCTACAGGTGTATTTTGAAAATCTACATCAGCAAACACTTATAATGCTCCTTCTAATCCTCTGTGTGTCTTTTGAGCTGCCTATGTGAACACGGCACACCAGAACAGTTGCTACAGTAGTGAATACTGAACTTTTTTGTTCAGAAGAACATAAATCCTGCTGCCTCCCTCACACACACAGGAACACTATCACACTCAGAATCAGGCACTAGCTCAGGCAAAGGCTCCTTACCTGATCACATCTCATCAGTCCCAAGTATCGGAGGGATTTGCTGCGCTGAGCGATCTGGGTGGCTCCACGGTCTGTGATCTCTTTGCACCATCCAACATCCACCGTCTCTATGGTCATGCTGTACCTCCCAATGGCTATCAGAGCTGGAAATACATGAAAGGCATGAAATACACAGCTCTGCAGATGGCAACCTCAGCTCCATGCACACAGTGAATAATGCTGAAATTGAGTTTTGAAAAGCAGTTTTCATGCACTTTGTAAATGACATTATATTTCATAATTCTCAAGAATGTGAAAGCTGTCTCTTCAAATTGGAAGTACATACATGTCCAAACACACACAAACACACAGATAAACATATTTTCCTATATATTTTTCTACCAATCAAGATAAATAGACCAATTAGCAGACATAACCTATAAAAATTATTTTTATTACTTTTTTCAGAAGAAGGATCAATTAATAAAATTGAAGTAAGTGCAAAATAAAACCAATTCTATTGCATTTTTCAGAGAAAATAACAGACTTTATCCTAGTAACACTTTTTTTCCAGGAAAATAATACTGCATAGACAGCACTGAGATTAACAGGACATTTTGTTAGTCAATAAAACATCGTTTTAGAAAACCCTGCAGGAAATCTCATGCCATACATTCTATAATTATATTCTAAAATTGCATTTTTTCTTATTGTTCATGTTGGTGATGTAATAACAATGGTGTGTCTGACTTTCACTTTTTGTTCACGAACACTTTTCCAGTAAAAAATAAAGGAAGAGTTAAAAATATCATAAGGAATTAAAAGAAAAATTTGAACCTTTATTGAAGGAAAAGAAAGAGGACCTGGAACTTCTGAATGGGCTAAAAAAAGCTATGTAGGAGAAAGACAAGGGATCTGAACTGGCTGGGAAGGTTTTGTCATGATATGACAATGACACAGATTATAAAAATCACTGGCACCCTGGTTGCCATGGACTATAGCACTTTTCAGAAATATGGACTCAGGAATTCAAGCTGGGATTTATTAACAGAAATTTTAGCAGCTAAAATCTCAGTCTAAGAAAAAAGGCCAAGGTTTCTGGTGTAGAAGTCAGCCACCTGCATATAATCACGGGGTAGGATGTTCACACAGTTTTTAACTCCAGTTATAAGGCAGCTGTTGAAAAGGAAGATGAAGGAATGACTTATTCCAAGTAATGTGTGTATCTTTAAAGAGATGATTTTTCAGCAGCTATGGGGCTGTTCTGTTCATGCTATATTCCCAAATGTCAGGAAAAAGAAAAATAAAAGAGGAATTACAAAGACCTGGTAGCTCTTGATATACAATCGATCTTAGCTAATCGATTGATATTGATCTTAGCTAATCAGCATGTAAATGAGATCTAGAGGAAGAGAAAAAGAACCCACCTCACCTTCCAGTGGTTCTTGAAAGAACTGTATTGCTGGTGTACAGCAGTGAGGGTATCTGGATTATTTATAAATATCTAGCTGGACTTGATTATCAAACAAAATAAGCCAAAAGATGCCAGAAACATTCTCAGAAGTTGTGGAAGGGGTTTTCAGAAGTGCATAATTTCTTTCTTGCAGTTTTCCAAAATATTAACTGAATTTTGTTACTGACATATTGAATGTACAATAAAAGCACCTATATAGTTTCTTTATGGTTTCATTGATATTTGTAGGACAATAAAAATTTCCTGGTCTCTTTCCTATACATCTCTTGAAAAGAAGTCCTAATTTTGCAAACTATATATATATATATATAGCAGAAAATAAACTTTGTACTTTTTTTAGACACCTTTGAAAATATCACTATAATAAAAGATATGGATAATAAGAAATTTTCTGAATATATTTTTCAACAGGAAAAACTATAGTAATTATGCATTATTGTACCTCCACATAAAATGTTGTAGACTTGAAGTAGTGCAAAAATACTGAAAGCCTATTTATTCTACACTAGAATAATATAAGTTCATTTGAATATTTTGCCACTGTTTTTCTATTTTCAGTGCTTCTTGTGAAACTGACAAAGAGAAGAAAATCAACAGAGAATACTTTCATGGAAGTGCCACAAGACCATCAGAACACACTGACAAAATCTGTCCCCAGATTAGCAGACATCTCTCTGGAAAACCAAGTATTTTGACAAGAGCATACAACGTTATACTGAAGTCATATACTACAGTTCATCTATCAAACACCAAGTTATGCCATTTGAAAACTCCAGTGACCATATTTTCTGGAAATTTCCATGTGTGGAACTGCACCTGTACAAGAACACTCTGGGTTAGAGAATAGACACACTATGAAGTTTCTATCAGCATTCAGCAGTGGGAGATAAAGAAAGGCCATGAGAACCAGTGAAAATGTAACAATAGTTTTCCAGAACACTTTCTTCACATGAAAAACGTGGCCAGGGTTTTTCTAAACTTTATGCCTCTGTACTCTCGTGAGTTCATTTGATCAGTCTTGTAGCCCACAGACATAACATCTATAACATCCTGTGGCATGGAATCCTGCAGTTCAGGATTCTTTCCTCTTTCAAAAATCACCTTCCCTTCTGGGAAATGCTTCCTGGAAATCCCAACAGACTGTATCAACCAGGTCTCCTTTATTGCTTCTTGACTTCTCCAAAGTACTGAAGTACAACCTCTCTTAACAAAAGCTGTGTAAATTCTTCCTGGATATGTTGCATTTATTCACATGTTCACTAACTTTCCATATAGTAACTAACTCGCCTTATACAGACGCCAGATTTATCAGTTAATATTTTTCTGATCTTCCCTGAAACATTTTTTTTTAATTACTTCTGCACGGCAATCCTGTGGTAGTCAGGCAGGTTTAAGTGAAGAATTACACAGTGAAGCTAGGAGCCTGGCTATTTCATCCTCAAGTTCTTTTACTGTGTACATACACGTCTCCCGCTTGTACGAGCAAAACACTTTAAGCCACAAGTTTCAGCTAAGAAAATGTTTGCATTGCTCAACAGCTTTTCTTCCTCTGTGCATTTGCCCACAATAATCAGAATACACTGCTATTCTTCAAAAGCTGAGCAGTAATTTAACAAAGAAACATGCAGCAAAATGCTTACAAAACTAAGTTTGAATTCTGTGACTTGAGAACTTGTAGCACAATCAGCAGTGAATAATCAAAAGTGTGTTTCAACACTAATGACAGCCGGGCTTAAAAACATGGTCAGCGATCAAAGGGAAGAACCTGACACACTGAAATTAAGTAGAGAAGGATACACAAAACCACTCCGAGTAGTTAGAAGATGTTGGCTTTGACATATGAAACTCTCTTTTTTTTGAATATTTAAAAAGGCATCCAATTATTTTTTCTCCTTTTTATAGTCCCATTTATTTTGGCAAAAGCAACATACCATATTTCTTTTTCCAGTGCTAGGTTTGTGGAATGGAAATCAACTGATGTACAGCTCCTACTCTGCAGAAGATAAAGTGTAATGACTCCAACTGGAATTGGAAAATCACCCCTACAGCCTTGAGCGGTATCAAGCAAAACTGTTTTTTCGGTTGTAATGGTACTTGGCTATTGAAGCTGAAAGGACCAGGTTTGTAGAAAAGGGAAACATCTTCTGGATGATCAGCTGGAATAACTGAGAAAACCAGACAAATTCTGCCCATAGTGCACTACCACTAAGAGCAAATTGTAATTTAACCTCACTTTATTTTAAACTGATTAAATTAAACTGACACATGTAAATGCATCTGCTGCTACAGACAGAAATGTCTGTCAGAGGGAAGGTCTCTGTTCTGAACCCAGTGACTGCTGTGTGGGTGTTGGCATCAAGTCTAAGGTTGCTACAAGAGAAAAAATAAAAATATCTTTGCTATAAGCAATTGATATTTGGGCTACTCTTAATTTAATTTGAAGTAATTTTTATGTCTGGAAAAAAAATACCCCAGGTTTTGCATAATATTACCAAATACAACTTTTTGGAAATCTGGTGTATTGAACACAATTATGTCCAACTAAAAATATTTTTAATGACATGAACCTACTACACTGTAGAGTGCTTCATTAATCAATAAATCCTATTTCAATTTAACTGAAAATAAACCTCTGTAAGGCTTAATTGTGTTTCTGTTTTCTTCCTGTTATTACCTAAAATGCAAATGTAACAGGCACTGCATTTGGTCAGCCTTCAGTGAAGCCTGGACAAAAAAGCTTTTAAAAATTAATTATGATTGATATCATCCTTACCAGTGCAGTACAGACATATATGAATTCATGCAAAAATAATTTTTGCATTTCTTTCTTTCTTTCTTTCTTTCTTTCTTTCTTTCTTTCTTTCTTTCTTTCTTTCTTTCTTTCTTTCTTTCTTTCTTTCTTTCTTTCTTTCTTTCTTCTTTCTTTCTTTCTTTCTTTCTTTCTTTCTTTCTTTCTTTCTTTCTTTCTTTCTTTCTTTCTTTCTTTCTTTCTTTCTTTTCTTTCTTTCTTTCTTTCTTTCATGTCAAAAGCACTTAAATGTGCAAAAATTAGAATTAAATATTTCCAATCTCTCTAAGGGTTTTAGATAGAGGAGAAATCACTTGGTCAACCAAGGATTACCAAGAAACAGTCTTCTTACAAAACTTTCCATTATATTTTTATTTTTATATCTATATGTTATGTAATATACATATATAATTAATATTTATCTATTAATACCTATATAAAACATAAATTATACAAAAGAACATACTGTATTATCTTTTAATTTATTATATAGCCAAAGGCCATTAAAGTGGCTTTGACAGTTATCTACTGCCTCCTGGGGAGCCTAATTTATAAAAAAACTTCAGAAGTTTATGAGAGTTAAAACTGCAATAAGCAGATGTAATAAAAATAAAATTAGCAAAGAAACCAATACATTCAGGTGTTAAAAATACAGTGTAACAGATCAACTTAGTGGATTTTGAAATAATCTTCTGCTGTTGTTGGCGTTACAAAGTTACTCTCATTTGCCTGAGTTATTTAAAATATGAGTGGACAAAGCTCTGGAGAGAGAAGAAAATATTCTACAAGATAAACCAAAAATAGACAACCTAAAAACCTAAAAAGTCTTTTCTGTCTTTTATTTATGTTGTTCTATTCAATTAGAAACAAAAGAGAAAGTTGAAAATCATCCAATTATAAACATCTGAATTCACCAAAGTTTTAACAGTCACCAAATTTTTTTTGATATTTCATTTAAAGTGATTTGTGGTAAAGAACTTTAAAATTAGCATGCAATTAGACAAACACTTGAAAATTGTAAAATACTGTTGAATATAGACAATACACTGCCATCTGATTTTAATATATTATTATATTTACAAATAGAACCCTTAAGTTATATGTTTGTAACACTCCCTGCAGTATAGCTTAAATATTGCTTATACATAGAAAAAGCTCTTTCTTTACAAATGCATGCCTATAAAAACTTAAATTAGGGCAACAGAATTTTATTCTCCAGAGCAAATCTTGCTGCCATGAGAAAAAAGCTCCATCATTTTGCCCATGATACTAACTGTGCATGTTTAGCCCCTGCACTGATGAGGTTGGTGGTTGTCTGCCATGCAAATTACTGAATCCTGCAGTTTAGCTAATCTGCCATGTGCAGAGAGGCAGTACACACCTATTTCCATTTCCATGTGTCAAAAGGTGTTTAGCTGCTGCAACCATGCACAGCAGTGGAAGAAATCACTGCTTCGCTACCTTGCTCACCCAGCAGAGGAATCATAGCTCACAATACATATTGCTTATGCCTCAAATGGAAGTCTCACTGAGTGAGACAACTTTTTATGCCATTCATTTATTTCTGTTATGAAATTGTAAGGGTTTGATGACTAAATTAATGTTTGTTCATCATATCCTGACATAAATCATGCATTGAGCACTGTAGTTCATCTTGTAGCAAAAAAAGGCTACCATGGATGTATCAGTCCAAAACTCCAGTTTGTGCTGGTTTCCTGGTAAAAACTCTAATTCTGCTCAGGCTTTTACACATCCAGCTGACAGGCAGTATGGCATCATTTTTAATTTCTTTATAATCAAGACCTCTCATAACAGCTACATTTCAGTGTCACCAGGAAATAGCAAAGCAAGACAGACAGATCTTTACAAAAACTGGCATTCTACCAGGAATCTCAGCCAACTCCATTTACAGTCATGCACTTAAGTACATTCCTGGTTTTCATTGAAGTTCCCTTGAAATTAAAGTGAAAACATAAACAGAGGGCATAGCCCTGAACTTCCCTGCTGTCATCTTATTGCTGTCAATCTTTATTCCCTGACTAAATTCCCATACAGTACATCCAGGTAATAGACCTATAGAGCAAGCAAATCCTTTCCCTATGGTACTGAAGTGATGCAAAAGGGAGATTGGTCAGTGCTCATTTAGAAAATATTTTACACTACAGATATTTTAATATTTATAGCAAGGGCTCACAAAACACAGTGCCCAGAAAGGTATGTGAACAAGTAAATATTTAATCTTTCATAAATCCTAGAGAAATTTAGAAGCAAAGCTGCCCAACCTCAAAAGTTTTCCCAGTGGAATACTGTATCACTTCTCAGCATGGTCAACCTGCATTTTAACACACTTAGTGTATTTAGTTTTTTCCTTACTGTCTTCATCTGCCTCAGGCTGCTTGAGATCTCCTGTGATAATTTTACTGTTGAACCTTTGTGCATAAGTGGCTTGGGCAACATTTCTTGAGAATGAAGGATGGGACTGCAACAAAACGCAGAAAGATAGGGTGGCATGATCACAACAGGAAACCAATCTAACCAGATGCCTCAAGGAAATGAAAAGGAGACAGACTGTACCCCTTGAGCAACCCTTTTTTCCTCTAAGAGTTTAGAAAATCTGGTTTGATCTCTTCTCTCTGAAATAATGTTTTGACCTTAATTTGGGAGTGTGGTGGAAAACCACTCCAGTAGCGATACTACTGTAAGTTTCAAAAAACCCAAGCTGTTTGGAAATGGTAACACATAAATTTATGTATTTTTTGTTTAAATTTTGAAGATAAAATCTCATTGTTTAACGTATTTTGTACCTAAAGAACCATAAGGAAAACGCCTAGAGGAAGAAAGTCCCAAGGACTGAAAAGACCTCATGTGAGACGGAAGATGACAGAGACACCTCTCATGCAAAAAAAAAAAAAACAAAAAAAAAAAAAAAAAAAAAAAAAAAACCCAAAAACCAAACAACCAACCAAACAAAAAAAACCCCACAAAAAACCCCAAAACAAACAAACAAACAAACAAACAAACAAAAACCCCAACCAAACCAAAAAAAACAAACAAAAAAAAAACCCAAAATTATTTTCTATATAAAGCACATTTCATACAGGTAAATATTTTTTCTTTCAGAGTCACAAAAATACATGGCATATTTATTTTTACTTGGCTATGATCTGGTTGTGGTAACCATAGTAACCATAGTTACCATTAAGTTGGTACAATATACATTGCTGTACTCAATGCCAACTTAATTAACTGATACAAAGAAAACAGGCAACTGCTAATCAACTTTTATCCTCCATGAAATACATGGCACTTAGAGAGCTATGACTTCCCAAGTAAAATTTATCTTATTGCTTGATTAACTTATTCATCTTGGCTATTTAATATGACTAAAAATATGTACAAATCATAAACATTTGTACAAAGGTTACTACTTGTTGTCCTACAATATAAGCAAAGCTTTGCCCTGAACTAGAAATTAAAATTGAAAATATAGAAAAGAATGATCTTTCAAAATTATCTTAAATGTTACAACTATCAAGCACCTGTTTCTCCAGAAGTCCATACTAAGAACAAAGCTAACCTATGGATGGTCATGGAAAATGGTTTGTTGTGTTTTATATGTATTTCTCTCAAGAAAAAATCCAACATTGACAGCAATGAATTAATCATAAATACATCTGCAGTCTAAATTAAATCTATTAATCCCAAACATAAGCTCTATGACTTTTCAGCCATTTCAGTATCTTTTACTCAGTGCATACCAACAACAAAAAACAAGTGAAAACAAAGCATCCCCCGTCCGAAATCTTCAAAACAAGGATTCAAAAAGACCGCAGTACTACAAACTGAAAGGCATGCAGCATAGTTACTTCTGTCCTGGTTGCAGACCTCTTATAAAAATATTTAAAAATAACCATTTCAGAAATGGATTGCAAAAGTGGTTGGAGTTGCTGCTTTTAACTCCTAGGTCTTAAGCTAAAATAGCCCCTATGGACCAAGGTGTTATATACCAGCTCAATTTTCATTTTCCTGGGGACACTAAAACATAACTCATTTTCTTTGCATTATTTTATGCTGAAGTAATTTCCATCATTGTCACACACATAGTCTAATTATCAATGGAAGGCAGTAATCCTGACTTCAATCCCCAAGAAAATCATGGCACCAATTTTCCTGGAAGTCACATCTTAAAGACAGAAAGACGACTGGGAACACACAGCACTGATGTAGCAAGTGCAAACCAAGCCTTGTCAACCTGATTGCCTTTCTGTCATGAGAAACCTGACTCTGTGGACGTGGATATGTAAATTTCTTTTTTTTTACATCAGGAGAGTATTGAGAAGAGGTGCTATGCACTCTTAAAATGACTTCTTCCAGTCTACAGACAAAAACCTTTTTTTTGTCACATTAACGAAGACACCAAAAATTAACTGAACCCTTTTAATCAGGAACAAGGAAATTTAAATACTGTCTTTTCAAAACAAATAATGTGTCTTGGACTTATTTAAACAACACATCCCTAAACTCTGAGAGCTGTAACTCCAAGCTGCTGTTGTATGCAGAAGCTTAGTAGTATTCAGATACAACAGCCACTATTGAAGAACAGCATAAAGCCAGATCTGTAAACCTGAATGATCTGAGATACATGCAATGTATTAACCTAGAGAGATAGGAAAGAACCAACCTGTTTTAAAATTCTGAATTGTTTGGATAACTGGTGTATGCACTTCTCCTAAACTTATGTGAATGGTTCTAAAAAGCTATTCCTTAGAGTACTCCAGGAGCTATAGATACAGTCACAGAACACAGAACATCAAATATGGAGATGTAAAGATCACTTAATGTTTTACTGGAACAGTTTAAGATGATAAACAGGTAGAAGTTAGAAAAATCACTTTGTAACACTTAATAAAGATACATTAATTAATATACAATTTTAGGCTATTAGACAATAATATGTACATTGTACATATGTAACTGTACCTATGTGATAGGTACACCTAAATAATTCAAAATATTACAATCACTTATTAACAGATTAGTCTGGTGAATGAGTTACGTTTGTCAAGTCCAAATTTCACAGAAGAAATAAAAATTCAGAATGTAGAGGTGCTGGTTGTCAAAAAAGAAGAATTTCACTTTAGCTCTTAGTCACATGGGATTGTAGAAAAGGGGCTAGAGACTAAAGACGCTTTCCCAGAGAGGGAATTTAACGGTTTAGCCTGTTCAATTGCGAGATCAGGCAAGATTAGAGCGCGCCTCTTTGGAGAATGACAGAAAGTAATCCTAAATGATGTGGGAACACACCCTTTTGTACATTTAGCTTTGTCTTTCTCTCCTAAGGAATCTAGCTACTGTATTCTTCTGATTAATAAATAGTGACTTTGAAAAGCCTGCTCGATGGTCTGCAAATACTTGCTGAGACAAAGGATGACAGAGGTGACAGAGGTCTGTACTCATTCTGCCAAAGACAGAAAATGTTGAAAACACACGTCCTAAGCTCAAGAACAACAGAATTATGCATTTTGCCTTTTTAAAGAGGAATCCTAAATTCATCAATTTGAAAGGGTACACATCAAAAAGATTAAAAGACTGAAGGATGAAGAACATCTAATTAATGCATGACAGCATGTTACTTCTGTCACGCACTAAAGAATTTCACACTGTGTGATGGTAGAACAATAACTACTAAAATCATGATTCAGTGTAACAACTCCTAAGTTTTGATAAGCTTAGCAGCAAGTAGAGTACAATAGATACAATTTTAGTACATAAAATCAAATCAAATTGAGACAAAAGAGCCAAATAAATACTTACTACAAGATAAAAAATGTTTACAAAAAAAGTGTTTTATGTAGACAATCTATAAGTGGAAGAAAATAGCTATTGGAAGTTTAGAATTTCATTGTATAACTCCTGATGTATAACAGTTCCATACCCAACAAGGTTAGTTATTTGACTCTTCACCAGAACACACAACAAGTAAAAGGCAATACATTCACAAAATATAACAGGCAATGCACCCAAATAAACCACAGAGCATGAGGTGTTACACCAGACAGGCTGTTCATGTACTTCAATGATCATACAGTACTTTTTAACTCCTAGAAAAAACCCCAATGCCATTTAAGATATTGACATAGTATTTACTGTTCTCTCCTTTAAGAGAGGTTATTATTCATAAATAAGGTTTTTATTCATAAGAATCACATATTTATTTCACTAATCTAGACAGTTCATACTCACTCTCCTTACTCAGTCTTCTTGCAATATGGTAAGTGAAGACTGGAAAACTGAGGTTCATGCAACAGGATTAGGGTTGTGTAATCTTGTATAGTGGTATGCCTGGGAACTCAGAGCAAGGGCTAGACAGAACAGCACTGAACAGAATGAAAAAATTACTGTGCACGTCAAGACACTGTGGATTATGTTATCAAAAGGCAGCTATATTTGAAAGGGATAGGCAGAATGGAAAGTAAATATATATAACACATTTTGAAAGGATGAAAATAGAACACATTTTGAAAGAAATGTAGGAATATAGGAAATATAACACATTTTGAAAGAAATGAAGAGAAGACAAAAGAACAAAAATTTAAAAAGTGAAACAAGAAAGGATTTGTACACATATACATGTTGAAGTATTTGTATAGTCCACAAGAATATATGAATACATGAATGTTTGATAAGATAGAATATTAACATCTTTATTAAAACTCATTATAGCCCTGGAATATTATTCTCTGGCACATTATGTTTCCCCTTTAGTTATTTTTCTTTCTTTTTTCCCCTAAATAAATTATAACAGTAAAAAAGTTGTCATTGAACATAGTAGACTGCTTTCCACGTGCACATCTGTAACATTTTAGCTGTGCAGTGAACTGCTAGAAATGTGCACAAACAAACCAATGCAAAGCCTCAATACATCTGATAAAGTATCACACATCCTGATTGTCAAATTTCTCTGCAAAAGCCCTGTGTGTTTAATAACAGTCCAGCAGCTACTTCTCACGTTCTTGAGGATCACAGTTTGAAAGCTACTATTTCAAAGAGAGGTCCAAAAAGAGAAGGAAGAAATTATTCGACTTCAGATGGTGGTAGGAAAGTCAAAATTAGTCTATAACATACTGAAGAAATGCTTAGGCTTGTATTAAAAAAGCAATCTGAAAAATAGCAGCAACAGTTGATATTACCTAGTGATGTGACTGATAAACTATTATGGCATTTCCATAGCATTAAAAAAAAAAACAACATTCAGACAAAGTAATCCATATGCACCATCACTGCTCTTTCAGCTGTTTCTTACTTTTAAGATACTTTAATTTTGTTTAGAATGTCTTCATACACTAGTTTTGCCCTCTTTCATCAACAACCAGTTGTTACCTATGTAATTAACACTAATATGACTGCTACATTTAGGAAGCTTCACTGAAGATGTAGAGCTAGTCAGGTATCACCTCAAATTCTGTGTTCAGTTTTGGGCCCCTCTCTACAAGAAGGACATTGAGGTGCTCTGGAGGGTGTCCAGAGAAGGGCACTGGAGGTGGGGAAGGGTCTGGAGCACAAGTCTGATGCGGAGCAGCTGAGGGGACTGAGGCTGTTTATCCTGGAGAAAAGACAGCTCAGGAGAGGCTTTTCTGCTCTCTACAATTCCCTGAGAGGAGGCTGAAGCCAGGTGGGGATTGGCCTCTTCTCCCAAGTAACAAGAAACAGGATGAGAGAAAATGGCCTCAAGTTGAGATACAAGAAAGTTTATATTTGATCCTGGGAAACTTTCTTCACCAGAAGTGTTGTCAATCACCAGGAAAGGCTGCCCAGGGCAATGGCGGAGTTACCATCCCTGGAGATATTTGAAAGACATGTAGATGTGGTACTCAGGGACTTGGATTAGTAGTGGACTTGGCAGTTATGGCTACATAATGGTTGGAGTGAATGATCTTGAAGGTTTTTCCCAACCTAAACAGTTCTGTGATTCAAAAGACACAGCATGTGGACAGCTAGAGCTACGGGACAACATAGTTCTTCCAGGAACAACAATTTTGAAGACACTAATCAGACACCGCAATTAGTTTAAGAGTAAGGCATACAGTTCAAGTAAAATGGTAACAATGTTTCTATTTCCACTCTTGAAGGGAGAAAACCTAGTTCAGCAGGAGGGGCTATGAAGCTAGCACACAGCCAGGATAATAGGAGCAGAGGTAGTGATAGCATTTATTTTACAACCTTAAGCTTGTGCAGACTACTTATCTAATTATGCCTGAGTATATTCGTGGATGAATGTATAAGGCAGCTCTGGGAATGGCATCTGCTGTTAAAGGCTTTGAAGTGATCAGCAGAAGTGCAAACACTGTATTTTGTCAAGCAGAAATGAATCTTCACATGTAGAGAAGACTGAGCACATATGGAAGAAGGCATGAAGATGCCTAATGCAAGGTCCATGTTACCCTTCCAGATGTGCAGCTATCCGTAGTATCCCAAATATCACAAAGGTATTTGCCAAAGTAGAGTTTAAGCTATTGTCAAGATGTTAACTCTATGTGATTTTTAAAGTAAAGTAAAATAAAGTAAGATTAAAACATGTTTTTACAAATAATCTACAGGTATTTATTTTCTTTCACTGAAGCCCAGAATTGATATAATGTTTCTCTTAAAATTGCTGAGTGAAAGCATATTACTGAAAGTAACTTTAGAGATCTAAAAGGTATCCAAAAAGGACAATAACATTTCATGCAGTGGCTGACAAACTGCTTTGACTGTTTCCTCTTGTAGCAATTGTTGCTTAGGTCTCAGATCACAGCATGAAGTTACATACAGCATGTGCTGCAACAAATCTATACAATCAGGGAAGGACAGACTGTCAGCCTCAATTCTGCATTTTCCTGGTTTTGTCAGCATGTATCAATACACAGCTCAACATAAATTAACTTTAACACAGGATTCTGTGTCTGTTAACATTTAATACGTTCCAATGCAGATATATTGTTCTGCTTTGGAAAACACAGTCAGAGAAAAGTGATGTAACTTGCCATTAATTTCATTATGACTAATGCAACTGAGGTTCTTAATATAAATCAATACAACTGGATGCTGAGAGTGAGCACAGTTGACAGGAAGAAATGAAAATAATTTAAAAAGGTTCCATACTGTGAATCATCACAAGTTGGCTTGAAAAATAACAAGGGAACTACTTTCAGAAAACTTGTTTTGAAGATCCTCCTTGTTTAATATCTAAATTAAGCTGTGTTTATTCTTCTATGACAACTAAAGCTGAGTTTCGATGAGGAAAACTATAAATTATCTGTAATTCCTTAAAGAATAAGGTGTCAAACACTGACACCTACAGTGCATCTCCAGGATATTTGTAGTTGAATGGTTAGCCAATCTCTCTAGAACAGTAACACTTCCAGCATTAATTAGCAGTCCTGTATAATGAATAGAAAGAAACTTCATAAAATGAGCCAAGTGTATTCACCTAAGGAACTCTTTAAACAATAATTAGCATGGTGAAATGCAAACAAAAAATGCTAGTTCCTAACGGATTGAAAAATACTTGTTTTATTAAGTATTTCTCCAGTGTACTTCACATCTAATCCACTAGATGCAATACTCCGCATCTAATCCATTCCCTTAAAAATAAAGGTAATTTTGTGGGAACTCTACAGCAAAGCAGTTTAGTACAGTAGAACCTTTTCTCTCTAACAAAATCCAACTGGATCAGAAAATACAGCAGCGTTTATGCCAAATAGAGCATTACTAATTATTAGTACTACACATAAGAAAATGGGAAATCTAAAATATAAATATGGTTTTGACAGAGTAAAAAAGGCACAGCCACTAAAGTAACTGCTTATCTAAGTTGCTTAGTGGGCTTTAATTTTCCTTTTGGCTCTGTAACATAAACACCTTAATAAACATGGAAGTTTTCCCTTTTAAATGGTTGTATAAGAATGCAATAGCTTACCTAATAATTTCATTCAGGACACCTTGAGCAAAAGAAAACTAAAAACTGAAATAATGAAATAATGAAGCAATAAGGAAGATTTTAATGGGCTAGATAAAAAATTGACATGCATACAGACCACACTAGCTTAGAAGATTAAAAAAAATCCAATTTTGAATCAGGTGTTTACTTTTCCAAAAAGCAGAATGCCTTAATACCAAAGAAGACACTGTTTGCTTGCAAATTGGGATATAACCACTAGACCAAGTATAAGGTAAATTAAAGTTGTATACTGGAAGCTACACAGTTCTATAATAAGGTCTATTTGTGTGTCAGACATTTGTTTTCATTACAGTTTGTGTTCACGTGGTAGCAACAATTTTTGACGCACAAAGTATTACATTCTCTTTATGCCAGTGTAAAAATAGTATTAAATATGTATTGGCCATAAATGATAAGCAATGTTTATGAGTATTCTTGTGAGGAAGAAGAAGGTCCATGCTAAACTGTGGATCTGAATTACCTGCAATTGTACAAATAACACCACATGTGTTAATCTTTATACACTTAATGAACTCATGCTTGCAAACTTAAGTGAAAATCATCTTACTAATGCTAGCGACAGTCACAAACAAACAGATTTTAAGTCAGACAACCACTGGGAGTTTCAGGTTCTGGTACCTTTACTCATTAATAAAACTTAAAACCTGCAGCCTAAAACAGTGTAATGAAAAATCTATTTGATCAACACTGAAGTATTTCAGAAAACTCTTAGTTTTGTCACAGAAAATGTCCTTTCCTTCAGCAATGGTATCACTCAGATAAATGAATACCTTTTGTTTTCTGTAAAAAATAAAGCAAAATCGTGCCTTATTTTCTGTAAAAACAATCCTTCTGGGAATGGTAACACAGTCTGTTCTATTATCAGGTAAAAAATTAGGCAAATTTTATTTTATGGAAAGGATCCAAACAGTCAAACACTACCCAAATGAAGATGGTATACATGGAATCTTGTTAGAGAGTGGCAAACATTTATCTGCAGCACATCTGCAGCAGTTTCGAAATCTTTTCTTGATGTGTAAGCAGTCACACAGGCTGAAGAAACAAATTTGCTCCTTTCTGCCGGAAGAATAATTACTTTCAATATTATTTATACTTTTGAGCAGCATGAATTTTAGAATTTTATAAGGAAGAAAATGTGGTGAATCATTTTCTGTTTCATAATCCAGAAGGATAAGCAGTTGTGTTAGCAGAGTGGTGATGATGAAAACAAAACTAACCGAACTGCTACTAACTGAAATTTCCAGATACATGATCTCAGCAGATAAATTCACTCCTATTTGCCTTGTCTTCTGGCAGTTTTTATAGGGGCTGTACTTCTCTACTTTCCATTACAAGTGACTTGGTGTACAGGTGACAAGGTCCCAGTCTTGGTTAAACAATGTGGATCACAAAATTCTAACTGTATCCATTAATAGAGGCAATGTGGGAAATATGTTGGTGAGTTATTTCCAAACTTGTAACTGATTTCTATGCTGCTGGAACGCCACTATTACTATTTAGTTGAATTGTATGCACACCAGGTATGAATGAGACAAGACCAACAGGTCAGTATTATGACATTTGAACTCAACAGTTCCATTTTTCTTGAACAGTAAGAGGAGAAAAAGAAGACAAACTTTTGCCAAGGAAGTATTTTTCCCTCTCTCCCTGCTAGCCGTAAGATTCCACGAACATTACTCAGAAATATCAACAGTGTTGCTACAGATAAATTTCAACAGTGAACATGCCTTTGTGCATGTAGTGTAAAAAAATAATTTTGATCCGTGCAATAGATCAATATCTTTGTTTTCCACAGCTATGAGCACTGCTTTTATCCTGGATATCTTTTGTTCTACTATATTGCAGACAATACATCCCCAAAGCTGAAATGGACTTCCACCACATTTTGTTGTTATTGCTTTTTGCCTCAGTATGTCTGTCTTCAATCATATTGACAGTAATTGTTAAAAAAAAAACAAAACAAAACAAACAAACAAAAAAAAAACCAAATAAAACCTGCTTAAATTTCTTTTCATTCTAAACTGTACTCGTGCGGGAACTGTTCTTACAGCTGTAAACCCCTATCCTTTGTACTTAAAGCCTTTTTGGTTGTACAAAAATATATGATGTTGCATAGAACCTACCCTGTAAAATCCATTATTAGCTAGGACATTAGTCAGGACACTGCTAGATAACTGAATCTTCTGTTAAGTCTATATGTGGTAATTCCTCTTCCAGCCTTCTGAAGCCTGTCCATTTAAAATAATTCTATCTGTTACTTTCCTTGTTTCTTTCAGCACATTTGTTGCTCAGAGTCATGCTCAAGAGCATCATAACTCCTACTCTATTAAATAATTATGAAAACTAAATGACTCCTGTGTAAACTGAACAGTAAAATTCAACATGGACTCAAACCCAAAGGAAGAATGAGCTTATACTATTAACTACTGATTTAGTTCCAATGCAAATGACACTAAAATTAGGATAATTAGAAATTATTCATACACCTACACTTTAATTTACTTGGGCAAACAAATCATGTCTACAGATTTGTCAAGCTGCAGAATCACCCAGGAAATGAGCAAAATACTTTTGGAAAGCTAGTATTTCAGAGCTGTGGGAGGTACTTTTAAGAATTGTAACCTGAATAAAAGCCATGATCTTCTATCACTGCACTCAATGAAATGCAATGTGAAAAATTCAGAAAACTGAAGCAAAGCAAGACTTACCATGGAGGGGAAAAAGGAAAAAAATATTAACAGACAGAAGAAATTTCATACATGAGCATGACCTAAAAATTTCACTACTGGTGGGAGACACTACCTCCTCTATAGCTGATAACCTTCATTTACCCAATAAAAGAAGCAGAAGAAAACTGTGGACTTTTTACTCCCTTATTACTGGTTTATCCCTATCCAAGGGATGATGGATCCATGACAAGGAAGACAAGGAAAGAGAAAAGAACAAAGGTAGTGCAGGTTTGGAGACATCACTGTTTTTCTACCCCTTTGCTTTCTAGGTTCCACAGACTTTATACCCAAGTCACTCCCAAAGCCTCTAAGAAGACTGAAATTCCAAGAAACAAAGTCCCTAAACTGCAAGATCTCTTCTTCAGTCTTCCAAACTTCAGTGCAAGCTAGGAAGAAAACACTTAACTTTCACTTAATAGTTTCAGTGAAAGAAGCCCAAGCTTATGCATCTTCCTGAGTTTTTTGAAACTGAGCATTTTTCTGACTGATTGTATTGGAGAATGGCATTATCACGTACTATTAATGTATTTGATACTCCTTTAATGAAAACCTTTCATTAAGATCTAAAATTAGCAATTTAGTCTTGAACTGTAATTACAGATATGTCACTAAGACATGGTCCTTTTTTGTAAAAGATTTAATTTTATTTTCCATGCAAACAAAATTGTTTTATATAAAAAAAAAACACTTTCTGGAATGTCTACATAAATAAAAGTAACCTTTTCTCCTATTCCCACCAAAAAAAGTTAAGAAAACCAAAAGATTTTGTTTTCTTGCCAGAAGTTATACTGGAAGTTTTAAGAAGGATGAATTAGAAGGAGACAAGTCATAACTGTCCTAAACAGATGGCCTGTGTAAAAGCTGATAAACAGTACAAGAAGCAACAGATTGTTGTTTAATTCATCCAGTCGTGTTCAAATATATATCTTGTTGTGTATAAAATTAGATCTTGGTTGAAATTTTGGACTTGGTAAATGAGAAACAGAATTACACTAGGCAAAATTTCCCTTTATCTTTCTAACAGCCATAAGCAACACCGTAACACCTACAGAAAATAGTAGAGGCAAGTTGATTATTTCAATAGAATTACGCTGTAAATCTGCTTTAAAATTGCTTATAATGCAAAGTTGGGGGTTTTGTGTTTGGTTTGGGTTTTTTTTCTTCTTTTCTAAACGCAGCAACAAATTTACCCCAAGTTCTATAATACCACTCAATTTATTACTGCATGACTTGACTTGCTTAGAGAGAATGAACATAGATAAGCTTTTCTTTATCATAATGTAGCAATTTTCAAATAGTTTTTTGTGAACTGTAGGAACATGCAATACTTCTGAAGGGCTTCATGGAAGACTCAAATATGACATACAGTAATCTACAAATATTTGTAAAACATCCCTATTTCCAGTAAAAGAATTGTATAGATCCACAAATCAAGGAAGGGTGAACACCACAGTGTGAATTGCTACAGTGATGTATATTTTACACTGAGGTAGGTATATTTAAAATAAAAGTGAATACTACCACATTTAAAGCAGTAAATATACAACATTATACATATAATTTAAAAAAGCAGGCATTTCTAAATGTACATATATATAAATACAAATGAAATCTGCATGGACATCTTCAAAAGATTATTAATCCATCTAAAGAATAATTTACTTCATCACTTGGCTGAAGATTTCTAAAAAATTAAAAGAAAAACATTCCCTGTCCCCATGCCTTCCAAAGATACCCACTCCTTCTTTAAAAAGATTTAGCAGAAAGATAAAAATGTGAACTTTACATTTACAAAGACAGACATTCAATGGTTCATTGGGAGATTAAAGTCCAGGATCCTGAGACACTGAATGAAATCATCAGTCTTTTCTAAAGAGATACTGTAATATCTTTGTCTATTCTAGTTGTTGCAAGTTAGCTGTTGAACTAAAATTAACTTATAGGCCTGGACATGCCCAGAGAAATTAATCAGCAAAGAATTCATACAAGGTCTTACAGTAAAATCAACATCTTGAAGGAAGTTAAAAACTACTAGAAATTAGAGCATGTCCTGGGGCATATACTGAAAAGTTTTGCAAAGAATCCAGTGGAGCAGCCAGCAGTAATTTATTCAGAATTTTACACCAGGTTAAGACATAGCTTCAAGAAGGACACATTGCCTTAATAAACTCTCAGCTCAATAGATGTTGTCACCAGTAAACAGGGTGGAGACCAAAGCTGGGGAAAAAAATGGAAACCTCCTCACTAAATGTAATTACTGCCTGTTTACTTTCAGTTAATCATTTCAAAGCAGAAAACAACTGAAAAAATTTAATATACAGAATGCTTTACCAGCAAGTAATAAGTATCATCTGCTACAAAATCAACTGTCTTGGTTCTTCTTCTAAACTACTTGCATTTTCTGAAAATTATCACTTTTGTGTAGTCTAACTCAATAGTCATGTAGGCAGCCCTCTTCCATATCTCCATCATACACCTGGATTAGAAAAAAAAATCTATTTTGATCTCAATGAAAAGTGCAAACTTGACTTTGATTATCAGGATTCCATTATAAATCAAATCATAAGCATCTCCCTCACTGACTGAAGGTCATCAATGAAAGACCTTGAAGAATGGACTGTATTAGCTCCAGAAGAAGACTTACTTCACTGTGTTAACCAATATCTGGACATCAGAAAAAACACCTAGATTTAGGTCTGTGACCTGTTGTTTCCTCTAAATATCTCAAAGATGCCAAACACTGGGAGTGAAGAAACTACAGCTATTTAAGGCTTGTGTTAATGAGTTCCTGCTTAATTTTAGGAAGTAGTCATGTAGTTAAAAATGTCTTTAATGAGTACTGTATAACAATATATTAAAAGAATAGATATTCTACATTAGAAGACTTCAGAGATAACTTACAGAAATTATATGCTCAGAATAACTCACTCTGTAGCAAGTGACCTGCTCACCAGTTCAGACCATTTACACATACATCTCAGTTATCTGAAACAAGAACCTCTCAGGGCAATTAGCCTGTTGCTGAGGCATAGTTGATGTTCATAGTATATAAATGTGTAACAGACTTCCAAAGCATAACCTGTCAGTGCTAGAAAATTTGGCTGCAGCTTTAAAGCTGTGGAAATAGTTGCACAGATTAACTAGGAACTGTATGAGTTCCTTGTGTCAGAACAACTAGAAGGGATTTTTTTTTTCAGACTGTAGGAATCTGCAATACATCAGGCTCCTAGTCCACAGGGCCTGAGCACAGGTTTCACATTATTTACCACTTTTCTGTATTTTTAATAAGTACTTAGATGATGCTCATCTCCCTAGAATATACAGTCACTGCCAACAGATTCAGAAAGTTCACATGTAAGGCAAATTTCACCTCTGCAACCATTTGCAAACTGGTTCTACAGGGACTGTAAACTGTATAGATAGATGCATCCATTTTGATCTCTTAAGTATTTCAGCTAGTGAGCTGAATATTCCAGCTATGTGAAATAAACATAAACTTCACACATAATGATAGCAAAAGTGTGTTAATGACAATGTTAGGACATAAAAGTGTACTGGTGAACATAGGTAATCACGTTTGTCCTAGTTGTCTGTTTTTTTAAATATATTTGTCCCTGTGCTAGTTAGACTATATACTAGGGACTAACAAGTCAGTGGAAAAAAACATTTAATATGATTTTATCACCTTTCACCTCAATAAGATGATGTTTCATGATAAAAACAACAACAAGATTTGTTCTCTTTCTTTTTTTTTTTATTTAATAAATGCAAAATAAACTTTTTTTTTTCTTTTTAAATGACACTTTGCCATATGGGAAATCCTTTAGTTCTGAAGTAAATTAACAGCTCAGATTGAAGCACCAGACACGACACAGAAGTGAGATGCTGGTCCCTGGAGTGATGGCATCACAAATACAACTCCCTCTGCAGCAACTTGTCAGCCAAACAGCATGCAGCCACCCTCAGTATCAAGAAATCAATGCTGTAATATATATGTCAATACATATATCTTGATAATATATTATCAAGAAATTGTAGTGTTCAATAAGCACATTAAGGACCCTTTCAGACAAGATAATTTCACAAATTGCTATTCCCTTCATGCAACCTTTCAGAGAAATAGTGACCATTTCTCTTTAGTTAAAGGCCTGCAGCAGCAAAAGTCATACATATGGTCAGGTTTAGTTTCAATGTTCCCCTGGGATTCAAGAACTTCTAGCAAAATCCTAGTATATAAGTATTTTGCATTTGTGTGTAACACCAGTCTGTTCTAAGCATTATCTTTGGGAGACAAAAATTAGAATTCTCCTAGCACTGATATTTTAAATTAAATTTTCCAAAATAATATCTATGCATGTAGACAGACAATGGCTTCAGCTGTCAGCAGCAAGTGAAGGTTATTCCCAAGGAAGAATGATTTGTATGTTACAAAATAACCTCTAAGAATAGTTACATTCAGCATTAAAGGCTGGTAGGAACAGTTTTACTCACAGAGAAGTCTCCTTCAAGTAAAACATGAGAAATCTTTCATATCTGTTAAACATTTTTGTTCTCAGTCACACCTGTAGTCCATTCCCAGATGCACTGAAAACAGTAACTTAGTATGGCAGCAGAAGAACATATAAATAGGCATTATCATTCCCCATTCAGGAAGATCTAACCTGTCATCATCTGAAGTTTCATTCACTTCAATGGCACTATGTTGATTTCCATGACCAAGAACCTGGACCATTTTGTGGCCGCACAAAATTACACTAAATACTCTCTTTCTCTAAGCACTATCTCAGAAGGAAGGTTCCCGCATTCCCATGACAGATTGTAGAATATTGCTCATTACTGACAAGTAGAATATACATACACACACACACACACACACACACACACACACACACACACATATATATATATATATGTATATATATATATATATATATGTATGTATAAACTAAAAATCCAACATTTCTTTTCCTGAACAACCACTGTCATTAAAAGACTGCAAATTCTGTTTTATATGTATCTGATCACTACAGAATCCTAAAGAAGGAAAATTTGAAAGCTTGGGTAAGTAACTTGTGGAGGACTGTGACAAACAAATAATGGAACTGAAAAAAAATGTTACAGAAAATAAAATCTGAGATAACTTTAGTTTTCAGGACAGTGAAAGTCAGACACCACAACTTTGAAGAAACGCTTTTAACTCTTGGCCATATGTAAAGGTTTAACACTACTCAGAGCCAGTTTCATTGAAGTAACCTCCAAAAGGACAGTGGAAATAATTGCAAAAAAGCTTCTTGGACAATAAGGAGTTTACACTTACACCTTGCAGTAGAACAAATTATATATGGACTTGTCCACTTGGAAATCAGGCAAATTGGGTGAATCAAGAATAGCAAGTTGACAAATAGAGACACTTATGGAGAATATTTATGAAAAATAGCAGCTTGTTAAAATCCACTTTGGGATCTGAACTATCACAAAGGCACAGTTTGCTTATTTTTTCCTGGTATACACTGCTTTTCAAGACCTTCCTCCATTAAAACCAAAATCTTAGATTTTACATTGCATTTTAAAATGAAAAAGCTTTAGCATATCTATAACTGAAGAACAAAAAGGTAAAACATATAATCTATTCTGAAATATATTTAGAAGTATTATACTGATTTTTCCTTAGTAGTAATATTTGTCTGATTGTAAATGAGACACCTGTACATGCAGTTTTTTCAATGTTTTTTTCAATGCAGTTTTTTCTGTAATTTAGAATACTGTTGAAATAAGAATTCTCCTTATTAAAGAACTAAAACCTGAACATAAAAGACACGTAGATTGAATCAAAGCCAGCTACTTAAACAAAATTGTGAGGGAATGGGTATGTCCTTTATAAAATAGCATTCACAGATTAGAAAAATCATGATCTAATTAAATAATATTTTCTTTTTCTTTTATCCTTTTTTTATCTGTTCTAGTTGCAAACTTGGAAGATTATTGTCAAATTGTTGCATTAATAATAGATAAACAAGTACAATAATTTACAATCAATTTCAACAGCTTCTTTTGTTAACTTGTCTCACTGTTAATGTTTTTTGCTCTTTCATCCTTCATATTTTATGAATATGTGCAGATAGAGACAGAAACAAAGTGAAAGAAAAGGATCAAGTGTAATGTTCAATGAAAAAAAAAAAGATTAAAAATGTAACTTGTGAAATGTCTCTTTAGGCCAGCTGATTGCAGGGTAACTACCAAAAAGCTGACACACACACTTTTATTTATATCTACTCAAAAGCAAGAAAATGTCAAAGAATCAGGATGAAGCTGATTTCCCTCTTGTGTATGTGCATAGGTTTTGATTATAGGCTTTTTCCTAAATTGATGAACTATTACATGGAGTTCTGAATATCACTTTACAAAAATAGTGCTGTGTTCAGAGTCAATACCTCTCCAACAGTTAGCTATGATGTTAGCTATAAAGTTACCACTGATTTTTTTTGGAAAAGAATGGGATCAAGTCCTCTTTATTTTGACTAGAAAGATTTTGGAAGTCTGCTTCCAGGAACAATAGAAAAAAACACATCTGACTAATTTGTGGTATTCATCGATTTTTTTTTTCTGCCAAGGGGACAAATTGAATGTGATTTTACACAATTTAAAAACTATCTTTCAACTTGGGAAAGACTATGAACTTAGTCTGAATATTTGCTACACTAGTCAATACTGGCTATACAAGCAAATATAGCTATTATCTGAAAATATTTGAAAAGATAAATAACAAATGTAATTTTGAAGCATATTTTCTCCATTATCAAAGGACCTCAAGGTTTGGAATAGTGCATTTGTTTTTCAAGGTCAGCAAAGGAGTTTAGAAAAGGGTCTTCCTGCAATACATGCAGTGCATCAGGAATCACATATTGTCCCTAAAGCTGGGAGCCACTGGTGATACTCCTTATACAAAAATACATATCTCTATTTTTAATGATAATTTTTAATGATAAAAGAGAAAAAGTCTGAGAACTCAGCAGACTTGAAGTCTTCATGCACATAACTAATCCTGTGACAAATTTCCACTACTCTCCTGTTTCTGTCATTTTTTTTCACTCTATCAATTCCCTCACAGAAGACAGAAACAAGTGAACCCATATCTAAATTTAGTGTTTGCACTAGGGCAGCCAACAGAAGCCTGAGGATCATGCACTGTGTTTCACTGCCAAAGCATTTGACTATTTGGGAACACTTCCTTGTGATGCACCAACACGAGATTTCAGTGATGGCAAGGGCTGTGAAACACTATTCCAATGCAATAATGTAACTAGAGTAAAATGTTCCTGATTAAAGGTTGGTAGCATTAGTATCAAAGGCAAAATATTCCATCTAAAAGCCATTTCAAAAAAGGTGCTTTTATTAGTTAGGAAAAAAGAACAAGCCAAATTAAGTGTAATTCCCAAAACTTAATGAAATCTGTAACATAGACAGGAACAAAGCATGGATTGCCTGATGTTTTTTCCCCTAGTTAATTTAGTCTTTTGACATGCTGCTTTCTCCTTATGCAATAGAAACATAAAATTAAGTTGAATTGGCATTAGTTACAGGACATTATTATAAACTGTTCATTGCTTTTTATGTCTATATTCAGTCATTTCTGCATCTTTAGAATCAATGCACAGCCACTCCAAGTTTTGCTGCAGAGTGCCAGAAAGGGAAGAGAGGAATCATAAACCACCTTTTTTTAATTCAAAGCTGAGCAGTTGTTCTGCAAAGCACCACCACTCTTCCCACGCAACAGCATGAATTACACTTTTTCCACCTAGGTTTTTTTTTCTCCCTGACCTTCTTTGGCATTTAAGTGCAGAAAATAAAGTATTTCAGGGCTGCATGTGTCACTCAGAGATCTGAAGCTCTGGTTGCCTGCAGGGGCCATTTAAAAACATTAGCATTGTCCTGGGAAAAGCAGCCTTTGGACATACTCTCATCCATAACAAAAGAGATTCTAAATAATAATCAGTATGAGAATATATTGTTTCTCTTTGACCACTGGTGTAGGAAACCTGGTTGTATCATAAAGTCTAGTGAAGAGAAGAAGCATGTAGAGGCGAATAATGGGAAAATAGAACGCCTATGGTGCATGTTCAAACTCTCAGGAATAGCTTTTACTGACATTAAAAAGGGAAATGAAACCGAATCCTTTGACCATCTTTTCAGTGAACCTTTGACTAGTTTTGCAGTGAAATAAGTATACAGTGCAATCCATTCCACTTCGCGTTCTAAAACTTTTTAATGTGGTATTTATGTAAAATAGTTTTAGTTTATGGTTTGATATGTCAAGCAGGAAGTTGGTTTAATTTTCACTAGAGATCTCTTTTCTAAACAACAGAAATAAAATTGCATTTTACCTGTAGACACAGGCATTGTCTTTAAATTAAAAGCAGTTTTATACCTCCAGTAAATATTGATTTTTAAAAATGAACATATGTCAAAAGCCTTAAAAAATCATTGCAGTTTCTTTGGTCAGAGGCATTTAAAACAGGTGACAGTAGCTGGATGGACAGCCCATGCTTTCTGAAAAAGGATCTCTTTCCTTTAACAGACTTACTGTTGATCTAGAATTACTTTTAACAAAAAGAACAGAGATCGATATATTCCTAGTTCTGAGTGCTTTTACATTTTAGTTAGTTGCATACTGATTTATTCAGCAAGTACCTACAATTACATACATCCTATCTTTAGATACAATTCAACCCTTGCTTTGCTAAATGCAGCCTTTTATGGTTTATATATCCACAGGTCATTTAATAGAGGGAAAAATATTGTCAATGAAGTATTTCCTCTCTCCCTCTCTCTCTCTCTCTCACACACATCCCTGAGTTTTGACACATCAGCAGGAAAAAGAAGCCCTACTATAAACATTGAGCACTATCAGGACATAAAAGACAAGTTTGGGTACTTTGTACCCAAGCAAGTTATTTTTCTATTTCATTTTTGGAAAGAAAGGGATTTGGGGAGTGTATGTGAAACATTTTATCACTGCTAACTCCTATATGCATCAATTTTGTGTATCTAAAATACTTCATGTCCTGGGAGCTCTTACCAAAACAATACATTACTAGCAGCTTGATCAGTTTGAAGCACATGCATAGCTAAATGGTCAGCCTTCAAATTCCCCCTAAAAACACAGTAAACAAAAACCAAAATGTTGAAATGACTGTCAAGCACAAGTAGATGTAATAAGACAGGCACATAGTGAGAGTCCTGAGCTGTATGTGAACATCCACACATATACACTGAATATTTGGTAGAGGCTGACTTAAACAGTTAGGAAAATATCTGTGACAAACATGCCGGAGTGTGCCAAAATCTCAAACTGTTCCTCAAACCTTCACAACAATCTGCAGAAATCTACATTAGAAGGTAAGAATCAGATGCAAACTGCATGCCTGCGATCAAATTGGATGAGCCCTGGATCTCTCACTCTTCATTTTTTTTTTCTCAATCATGCCATGAATGTATGTGCAGCTGCAAAATTTCACTGGAACATTTTCAAGGCTATTTCAGCATGGTAGCACCAGAAGAACTCAGAGTGCAGAATTCAGCACATATGCATTACAAATACTGCAGACTCCTCATCATGAACTTTGATACGAAAACAGAAATCCTGACAAAGTGCATCTGCTGAACACAAAGAGAGATGGATCATTCACGCACTAGCTCAGATTTCAAGCTTTACTGGGCAGAAGCCCAGTACCCAGCATGTACTGCAGAGTATCCAGAGCCCATTAAAAAGAATTATAGAACAGAAACGTCGCTATACTAACAAACATTTGAGAGAAGACAGTAATTTGGCATAAGACTTACAATATGACAGCATTACAGATCTATTTTGAAATCTATACAGATAAAGAAAGAAACCTTTATCTCAGGAAAATAATACTTTATTTCCAAGGTGATCAAGAGATTGGTGTTTATCCTCACAAAGGAGATTTTAAGTCTTGTTTCCTTTTTGCAGGTGGTAGTTCGAGACGAGAAAGCAAAATGTGAAATTCTAATTCCCTTGCATAAGATCCCCTGGAAATGATGTCTTCAAAGAGCTGTACTACTCCATAATTACTATTACTTTGCCCTGGGAACCTCTGTCTAACAAAGGATCACTGGACATAATTTTTTTTTTTTAACAAAATATAATGAATTAAAAGTTTTATTATGCAATCTTTGATATATTCAGTGAGATAAACCATTTTAAATAACAGAATGTATATTCCAATATATTTCAAGAGCTGACACAGAGGACCTATTGCTTTTTTATCTGGGGAATCACATGTGCCTAGGACCAGCTTTATTCAGGAATACTGACAAGTATATATAGGTGGATGATCAGGAACATACGTAATCATATTCTGCAAGGCATATCTATTATAAATATTCTTGTTAAAGCCACAGTTTAAATTTAATTTTCTGGCATATAAAATGAAAGCAGTCAAGCCTCTGACTTGAAAGATCAAAACTACTTCACTTCCCAGGAAAAAAAAAAACAACCAAACAAACAAGCTAGACACTTGTTAATTGAGTCTTAGGGGATAGAACATAAAAAAATAAAAATTTATTTCCCTGCTTACTCTACACCGTTTGACTTTTGGATTACAAAATAAAGCTGAATATGGTTTCCCCAGCTATTGCCCAAAGTACTGTCCACAGAAAAAAAACCAACAACCAAAAACCAACCAACCAAAAAAACACAAACAAACAAACAGACAAACAAAAAAAACCCAACAAAAAACCAAATTAGATCCAGCTTTTCAACCAGATTAGATTTCAGCTTTTCTTTTTCCAGTTCAAAGAATGTGACCTTAACCGAAGCACAACTAAAAAATTCTAATTGTTTCAACACTTAACAGCAACACTTAGTTAAGTGTTACACTACAATCAAGTATTACATCTCAAAAAGGAACAAAATTCACATATGACATCAGCTTTTATTCCTCAGATGTATGAGATTTATTTTTGGACATGGACGGACATCTGACATCTAGGTTTGGACTCTAGATACCATGTTCTATAAGAATTCATACTGAACCAGAATGCAGAAATATTGGAAAATTTTTAACAATAATTTCAGTAATAATTTTCTTTGGATCAGCTTTCAGAATTTATACTTAGGTCAAGTATCAAGGATTTCATATTATATACATTACTACTATCAGTAAATCCATTGATAACAGTTATAGAACAATGAGGTTTTATTTAATAACTTGAACAGATTCCCTTGGTGAAATAATTCCAGAAGTGCATCTTTGATTCTGAACCAAGCAGTTCAGTGGCCACTTATTTGTTGTTTTGTGCACCTTATCATGGTTGAAACACTTGCTTGAGAAGTTCCAACGTCAGCTGGCAGGGATTCCAGATCTGTCAATTTCAAAAACATGACTAGTTTTCTGCCTCTGAAACAAAACCATACTGAGTAGAACCACCAAGGAATCTTAAATGTGATTTAAAGATATCAGAAACCTATCATAAACTCAACTATGTAATCAAATCTTCAACCAATTTACTTAGAAATAAGAATACGTATTTCAAAAAGTTGGACTTTTGCTGCACACAACAAAATGATTTAACTAAGGTCATGCCTATACAAGGAAAAATGCATTGATTTAACTAAACTGATTGATTTTAAATCCAGTTAAACTGGTGCAAACATCTAATGCAAATGCACTTATCCCAGCTAAGACTTCACTTAAATTAATTTAGCTTACTTCAGCAATTTATCAATGTTAGCTAAACCAATTCTAGCAAAGGTTAAGCAGGTTTAAGTGCTTCTGTATAAGGAGTTTGAACAGATTTAACTATATTGACTTAAAAACATTTTAATTAAAACAGTGTAATATCTCATATAGACAAGGTTTAAATCCGCAAGGCAGAGAAAAAAAGGATCAAACTGAAATTTGTCCTGGCTTCCACCTGGGTACTCCTCTGCTGATAAAGGGTACATAGACTATGTAACCAGCATGTGGGAGGAGGGACAGTAGAATCAAGACTAATTTCAGATGCCAGAAGATTTGTGGGACCAGCAGAAAAAGGAGGAAAAAAGAAAAAAAAGCAAAACTCACCAAAATCCCAAATCATAGTTAAGGAGTGAGGAAACCTTGTCTGGTTAAAAGGGTTTACGTCTTTTGTATCAATTCAGCCAGTCTTGGAACTTCATGGTATGTATGCGTGGTAGCCTCATCACATTTACTTTAAAGTGAACTTCACAAAAGGGATGATCAGCGGCAAAAGGCACGGAGATCAATTTTCTCCTGCCCATCAAAACACTAATCACTGCATTCTTCTAAGCAAACTTTCATACTGGCTCATCCTTAGTTGTCTTGAGAGGCATGGATCCACAGAGAGGTGCAGGGCGAGCCCTCCACACCTGCTGGCTGGGCAGCACATGCAGTCCAGAGGTGAGAGTGTCCCACTCTGTGCTAGCACATACACACCTATGCCCCCTCCTTGGCACATGAGCAGAATCAGTTATGAGCTACAGCCACTCAAGGCACCTGCACAAATCCACATTCACTTTTGACTTTGTGATTCGTTACTCTGTTAGCTCAAGATTTTAAAAGAATTTACAACTACTAGAATACAGAGAGTAGCTACAGCAGAGAGGTTTTCATTCCCATTAATCTTGATGCAGACACTAATCTAAACTCGCTGTAGCTGGCACAGTTGTACATGACACTTCCACCAGACTGCCTTCTGCCTTTTCTTTCTGATTTTTCACATACTCTTCTCTCATTCCTGAAGTTTACTGGCACTCACGACTCATGATTCTGGCTAAAAAATTGTTTAAATATGTTTTTCTCTTCCTGACACCAGTTCTACTAGACGTATCACCTAAGATGTTCTGTGAGGGACACCTGAGATCATCACCATTACTACTTGTTTAGTCTCTGCTGGTCTAATTTTTAGCATCCAAAATTATGTTCTTCACTGCGACACACAGCAAATGCACAACTAAGTTAAAGATTGCATAAGCTTAAAACTGACACATTTAGAGACATTTAATAATGTGTTCCCAAATGAACTAGATCTTGTATTGCCTCTCAACTCCTAGAAGAATGAAAGAAACAACTGTAGTTAAAATTCTCAGAAAATTCTGAATTGCTGAATTTCAGTGCTTTAAAAAAGATGTCTTTGAAAACATGGAAGTGTATGTTGATGATTGCCTATGATACAGAAAAACATATCTGCATCTGGGTATTTTAAGTGGTATTTTATCAAGCAACTCTGTCTTTAGCTAACTGTCCCAATATTCTTTGCTATCTCTGGTAAACTGTTTTCAAATTATCAGGCAACTAATTGCAAAATTACATTTAATCTCAAATACTACTGATACTACTAAATTTGAAAGAAAGGACTGCTACAGTGTCATCAGATGTTTTTCACAGTTAAATGTGTGTTATATGTTATGAACTGTGTGCCAACATAAAGCCAATATTCTCTCTTTAAAGACACACAAATAAAATTTAGAAAGAAGTTAAAGATGGATTAATCTCATCTAATTTTAGCCATGTAAAGTGAGGAGCCTAATCTTTGCTGCTTGTCTAACTAAGCACTGTAGTCAGCTCAGTGGAGAGGTACTTCTGGAGATATCTGAAAAAAATGAATCATCCTTGTGGACCACAGGTCCTGCTCCTCACCAGCCAAAGAGGTACAGATGACTCATGCTAGCACAAGATGAGGTGAATCCCACACTCTCTGACTAAACGCAGAAGGCAATTGAACAATTAGCAAATTGAACAATTACTTAACATATTTTCTATGAAAATTGCTGTTATTTGCATATAGTTGTAACATATGGGAATGGCCATAACATAGCAATGCCATACTTGAAAGTGCAATTTTTATGAGTATAATTTATTTTGTTTGTAATTAGCAAAATCCACATGAGTAAAATATGACACTTGCTTATGCTATTGCAACATGTGATGCATCTGAATCAATACACAATAAAAAGCTTGCAGGTTTAAACACTTAAGATAGAGTTTTTATAAAGGGAGTGAAAGAGAATTGTAACTTCTTTCATAGAATTATTTTTTCGCTGTATGTTACATTATTGCCATTTAGAGAGCTTTAACCACTTCAAACTCTAAGTCTGCTCAGCATATTTTTACCCTTTTTTAGAAACTAAGTTTCTGTTTTATTATAAATATTGCTATATTTCACACTGTCATTCATCTTAGTGTAGACTTCGTATGACCAACACAGGACAAGCATGAAGAACGTGTTTTGCATAACTAGCTCTTTGCTAGCATGCCACAAAAACATAACTGTTTTAATTGCTACATGTAGGTATTGTCTAATCTATACTGCAGATATTCATCTCTGATGAATACATAACCCATTTACACAGCTTTAAAAAAAGAAACACACACTACACCATGCTTTGCACTTATATGATCTGTACTGGGCACAAACTAACACCATCAGACTGAAATATGACACTTTTTATTTGCCTCACCTGCAAGAATACCTTCAAGCACACCTGGGATTCTATGAATGTTTTTTCCCAAAATGTCTTTACTTTAAAATGAGTTCCATTACTGAAAACCTTAAAAAGGCTAATAAAAATACCTGATACAGATCTTTGATGAAACTGCTACAAAGTTCTGCCAGCAAACTTGATTTTTGCCACCATCACTGACATCCCAGGTTGCTTACAATAAAGGTAGGCATGAACATGAATAATTTCTAAATCAGCCCAGGTGCCAGCTAATCACTGATGGGCTTATGCTGGAGAATATCCATCCTAGGCATGAGTAAGAATGTGTTGTACCTGACCATCATGTCTTTCTGAAGTACCTAGTGTCTGTGAAAGACCAAATATAACATAACAATAACAATACAGATTTAAGCCTTCAGGATTTTAACTCAAAGATGGACCAGAGGCTGCTGGGAAGCACTCATGTTCCTGGCGGAGCGCAGAATCAGGACAGCCTGGATCTTTTCTCCTAATGGCCCAAGTCCACATAGAGGAAAACCCTTCCACTTCAGATGTCACCAACATAAAACAGCAAGAAGACAAGTGCAGTCTGAGTCTAAACTAAAAAGGAAATACAAAAGGTGGAGAAAGACATTTTGTGAGAGGATTGGTTATTTGCCAGGTATGAAAATGGGGGAGTAGACAAATGCTCCACTGGATCCCTCTCAGTGAATGGACAGAATATATGAAAGAACTTCATGACTGGCTCAAGAAACATAGATTTGGAGAATAACTGGGTCACTGTAGCATGAATCACTTTATTTTAATGAATGTAAACAGATTTTGCTTTTTGATGTGGAGTACAGTAAGTACAGTGCTATAGAAATGCAGTAAATTGGATTAGATACAGCTTATGAATTTACTCAAATACTCTATAGCTATGTTTTACAATTTTATAAGCTAAGCCTTTACAAATAATCAATCTGTCTACCCTGCAGCTTAAAAAAAATAAACAAAGAAAAAAATTGCATTACCGACACTAATAATCAGCAAGTGATTAAGACACATTTTTCTATCTCCTTAGTAGTGATATATTAGTTTAATCTCTACAGTAGTGGCAGTGCAATCCCTTCCATATGGACACCCATATGCTACATTACTAGTAACATATCTTCTAGGAAATAGCCATATGTTTCACTTTTAAACCTGTATAACCTGTATAAACCTGTATAATTTGAAAACTTGCTTGTATTTTTACACAGTGTTGTTCTCACTGTGCATTTGAAATACTTGTGGGCGTTAAGTTGCATGACAATAACTAATGTTATATTGCACTACAATTGGAAATGTGCTACAATTGTGCTATAGTGCTACAACTGGAAATGCTTCCACACTTTTTGCTGCTTTCAGTAATGATTTTTAAAAAATTATAAATATTTCTTGACTTCAGTGTTGACTATGCACACTTTTCCCCTCTATTCCTAGGAACAGAGGTGAGTATTTATTAACATAATACAAAGCAGACAAAAGAATATTCAGTCTTGACTTTGGTTCACTGAAGGCAATTCAGTACTTTGCATCTTGGTGCAGCCACAGCATTGCTCCAAGAGTACTGGGGGACTCCAAACATCCATCTTGCCTGTTGGGCCAGGCTCAAGCCATGAAAAACTGAAAAACTGTATTGTCCAGGACCAGGCTGGATGAGGATTTTTCTCTCCATCCACTCTCTCTCCCCGTCACATCTGTCTGCTTCCAGCACTCAGGGGTGTTAGCCACAAGAGCAGACTTCCATTTTGGTCAGGGAATCTATGCAACCCTTACACACAGACTGGCAAAGAGAACACAATGAATACAATACAATTGTACTCAATTGAATGCTACTGAATAAAATTTGCAAGTTATCTCACTCTCTCCTACCTCTGTATAGCTCTGTCTCTTCCTAGAGATAGAGACATACTGTGGGTACAGAAAAAGATAGTGTGCAGGCTACTAATGGCAGAGAGCATTAACTTAGAAAATTCCTGAGGGAACAGATGTCATGGAGATGAGCTATTTTTGAGCCCCTAGACTCAACCCTTCATCTTGAAATCCAATTGCAGAGGAACTTACATGTGATTGAGGAAAAAGTATGTCCTTGTGGACAAGTAAAATAAGCTTATGATCTTTTTCATGCCATATTTTACTTGCCATGTCTCAAATTATAACAGGTAACCAAACCCAAACCCAACATGTAAAAAAAATGGCAGACTTATGTCAAAATCTCTTATCCTCCAGCCTCTAGTAACTCTGGCTAGTCTAGGCACTGTAAGTATCACAGATTCTCATAAAAAATAATTAGACCGGAATTGACTTTGTAAGATCTTTCTAAACAGTTTGATTCACTGGTTTAGAATTAAATTAAAAATTAAAATTGTACAGTAAAAGAGTCTAATCAGAAGTTCTTTACTGCCATTTGTAAAAACATTTTCACAGCATGACTTTTTTATTGACAAATAATTGCATTTTTTGTGCTGTTTAAGTATTATGTCACTGTTTCTTTCTTGAATTATTCTCACAGAGAACAAAGAAAATCCGTTTACCAGAAGGTTAATTATATGCAATTCATAAAATCCTTAATCTCAGTAATCTCAGTTTTTGCAGTTGCATGCTTACTTAAAGATACAGAATCCTTATAAACTAATTATTATGCATTACTAAAAAAAAATCTCTATCAAATGGTGGATTTTAAAAAGTCAGCTAGTTATTTTTCAGTTGATTTACACTGTTGTTTATCCAAGTAAAACGTATCAGGCTAAATTACCAATCCTCCTTAACAGAGAGCTATTTAGCTATCAAGTAATGTATGCTCTTTTCTTTCTAGTGGTCACACAAGGTGAAAATTATAATAAAAGTGCAGGATATTAAGAGACTAGGTAACTTTGCTTTGTAAATGATGTCTCTCTCTACACTTTTATCTAATCTCCTCAAAAAGAAACACAAGTTTCCAATTAAAGTTGTGATTGTAAACACAACACACATGCAGAGGTTCTACATCTAAATAATTACAAAAACTTCAGTTACTTCGTATCATTGCATATATATGCATCTTTCTACACAATGAAAATTATATACTTCAGTGGGACTGCTTATAACAAGATATTTGCAAAATTAAACTCTAAATATAGAAATGAAATTTTATATAACCCACCACTATACCAAAAATTATTTTATTTCTCTTCTTCTGCCCTTGGTTTATGCCAGCAGCACATGATGAATTTAATTTGAGTTATAGTTCCCACATTCATGTGTGTTTATATACACTAATTCATCACTACACAGAAAAGCCCTAAAGCATATTAACACAATATGTTATGATTTCAGACATCTGCTTTATTTGTTTTAAGAACCAGAAAAGATAAATGATAAAATATTACTACAAATCTCATTTACAATAACTCATTATTTTACTAAAATAAGATTGAAAAAAAATTTATCTATAATATATAGCCATAAAGAAAATTGTGTTCAACAGTCTTAACTGCTGATTTTGAATTTACTTCTAGTCTGAGATCAATTTGCACCACATGTCTCCTGATATGTGATTGAAATACTTATTTCAGAAATAAAAATAATTAGTTTAGAAAAACTTGGAATTTACTACAAGAGAAATTATGGGGTATCCCAGTTGGTAAAAGCCTTTTCTGCCATCTGTTTTATATTCTTACAGCCCAACATACAAAACAAATTGAACATATTAACCTGCACTGTTCCTGAATATTTCAATCCTGAATTTAAAAAAAATATTTTAAGTTTCAGTGTTTTTAATTCTGATTATTGTTCTTTCTCCTTAGCATCTGTATAACAATGTAAATGCCAAAATGTGATCTTTGAAAGCTAGAAGTAAATTGACTTGCAGAGCTGACTACAGAATTAATTTACTAGAACAAAAGAACAGATTACAGCATATAAAGACTGCCATGACACTCTAATTTCCATATTTAATCACGTCACTGCAGAAAATTTTCTGTGATAAATTCCAGGCTTCATCATTTTGAATAGCACCTACACATATGGTCAGCACAGTCACTTGAGGCAGCTGGACCAACACCCGATCTGCCAACAACCCAGCATTGGGTCTTTGACATGGTGCCCCAAGAGAACAGAGGGTAAACAAAGCACATTCAGTTCCTACCTGTGTCAGTATGCCCACATTTCCCCTCTCCTGACCAACAAACCAACAAAACCTGAAAACCCAATGCCCCATTTCAACATGACCTGCTGTTTTATTCCAGTCAAGTGAGGCAGAGGAGGAATCTCAAAGTTGCCAATTTCCCATGAGGTCTTAGAGAACTCTCTTCTGAGGACCCATCAATGCTCATATGGAGGTAACAAGTGCAGCGTGACATCAGGGGCTCAACCTGAGCTCAGCACACAAGTGTAAAATCCAGAGGAAACCATGCTTCAGTAGTAGTGTTTCTCTGAAAAAATCCATGCACTGTAACATGGAAATATTAAACAGAACAGAAAAACATAACTAATATGAAAGTTTCTTTTCAATATCTTTGATGTGATGCACAAAAGAGTGGTATTCTTTGATGTCTCATAAAATATCAGCTTCCAGAGGATGTATACCCAGTTTTAAATAACTTGTTTATTTTAGCCTAGAGTAAACAATGGCTCTGTAGTAAAGTACACGGAAACAGATATTTTCTATCTTAAAATGGTTTCAATATTCTTGCTAAGTAATTTTTACCCTTCTAATGTTCACATAACAGCAAAATGAAGAAGAATGGATTAATTCTTCCTTGTCTTTCCACCTAAACGGTTTCTTGAGCCTGAAGAAAAAGCAGGTATGCATAAAGAGACACAGCAGATACCATCACTGTCTAATGCTGTTCTATGGTCCCAATAACTGTGACACAACTTCCTACCACTCACAAGAGGGCTGCATCTATACTACAACAAGAGATCCATTTTACATCTTTTCACATGGGGTGGTAGGTAACTGTTTTTGGCATGAAGTAATTGAAAGTTTGGTAAAAAAATAAAAAATCATCATTTTGGGAGATCAATGTTAACAAAAATCTCAATTATATTCTAGAACATACCATATTTGTACAAAGAAATACACATAAATATCTTAAATTAATCTGATATTCTTATACGGCTGAAGCTATTTTTTAGTATAAAACTACACAGGGGTCTAAGACAATTTGATGATGATTGCTATAAAGTTTTCCTTCCCTAATTCTGAGATACTGTTAAATATTTCCTGAACAGAAACAATCGCCATCAAGCATTGTCAAATACAAAACTATTCCTTTGGGAACTTTGTGTATATACATTACTTATATATACACACACATCCACAGACACATACATGCACATACACATTTACATTCATTTACATCATGCTAGAAATAATTTTTTTCCAAGACACTTAGCATTTCCTAGATTTACAACCCTGTTTGCCAGTTTTGCAGTTAGTTGACTCTCAATAATTTTCTTGGTGCTGACCAGACACTACATTGGGCCTTTTAAATTTAACAAATGTTTTTCCTTAAATTTGAGATATTTAACATAGAAGAATTGTGCCAAGGATCTTTTATAATTTAAAAATGTTTAATGTGGTATTGCATACATGTAAGTATATACTACCATTGGAAAACTATTAGAATTTTAGTAATGAGTAACTGAAAGCCATATTTCATGCAGTAGTGATTCATGAGTCATCACATGTACATAAAGGCATGCTGCAATTCCAGATGTCATAAACTCATACAGGCAATGTTTGAATCATAATGATGAGTTTCAAAACTGCTGCCTTTTCTATTTATAGCAAACATACATATTTGTAGAACGGACTGGCTCTGAGGTCATATTTAAAAGCAGAGGAAGCCATCAGGACCTCTTCCTTCTCTCAAGCAGCACACAGATAATACTGTCTTACCAGACAACCCCTGCTTCAAGTGAGAGGTCACTGGCATAAAATAAACTTTACTGCTGGCTCAGGGCAGTGTGTTTGAGAATTCTCACTTGTTTTTCTCTATCCTGTTTTCCAGATCCAGCAATGCACTTTTGCTATGGCTGCCACCTCTGTTTTCAATGATGCTTACCAAACACAGTGATGGCACTATGTTCATATATAAGGATTCTTTCACAAGGTACCTCCACTATTTGTAATTGTTTATGTAATTATAAAATGAAAAAAATCAAGATTAAAATCAAGACTAAAATTGGCTGAATTATTCTGTGTATTGACAGGATATTCCAGAAAACTACCCAGACATATTTTTTGTCAATTTATTTTTCTGACTCAAAAATAATGTATGTCAACTCATGCTTCTCTTTGATTTGGAGATTCACTGATCAATTTTATCTCATTTTGCTTTCAATCTCACTCACTGTCTTCTCTAGCAATGAGACTGAGGGTATCATCTTTGTATCTTTCCACCTTCCCAGGCATTGTATTTCTTTCATGGCCTTTGAGAATCAAAAAAAGCCATTATCTTCCTTATACTGATCTTTCTTTTCCAACAATCTTGTAAGAAAGATTTAACATAAGAAGGATTCCTTACATCCAGTATATGTTTCCATACATTCAGGCACAGTCAGATTTAAAAGAACATCTGAAAGATCAATAATTGAAGTTTTATTACAGGGAAGTTTCTGAAGTTGTTTATTTCTCTTCAGTATTTCCACTGTCTGGTGTAACCAAACAGATTTTTTTACCAGAAGCAGATAAAATTTTAAGACAGATTGGAACTGGATGATTTAAATATTTTATAGCATAAGGATTAGCATTTTTTTTTCATTGTTAAGGAAAAAAAAAAAAAGGGCAAAAAGAAAAGGCTGCCTAAACTGAACATGTTGAAAGATCTCAACCAACAGCATAAGAAATCTGTAAAGGGGAGACAACTCAAATAGCACAAAGGAAACTTTCAGAACTCTGGTAAAAAGGCCTCATAATTTATAAAACAATAAACCAACTAGTATAACATATTCTGCATCACACACAAAATCCCTCAACAGCTATTTGGGAAAAACCATTCTCAAATAAGTTTAAATATGCAACAGCCTAAAGAAACTGCATATGACCCATACAATAAAAATGTCAGATTTCTCTTAAAATCTCTTATACTCCATACTTTAGTAACTTTTCTGAGTTTAAATATGGTAAGTATTACAGATTCTCAAAAATTACCATCAGTGTCAAGCCACTGGCATGTGGGACTGCTGTCTTTCATGCTGACCATGACTGCCTCATTGGTTCTTCGTATTTTCCAGTTTCATTTACCTATGGCCTCCAGTTTTATACATGGAATGTGAGCTCTGAAGGGTAAGGACCCCAGGGACTCTTTTGTTCTGTTTTTAAATGATGTCTAGTGCAAGTGGATTCCCCAGTTTGCTGCCAGAAATTTTACAGTAACTCATGGTGCTGCGATAAACAGTGCAGTAACATGGCAGATTAAAGACTGCTCTTATGCAGCTTAGTGTGAATGGGGACAGCAACAGCATTATCACAGGTAGTGAAGGCGTATCTTACAGAGAAGGTAACAAATTCAATAAACTGTTTCAAATAAGCAAAAAGAAGTGCTTTCAGACATGGAAAGTTTGTGTATTCTGTTCCTATACTCTGCCAAACACTCCTGTGTAGCCCTGGAATCTAGCTCTCTACAGAGTATGGGAAACACAAACCTTGTCAGCAATACAGGTTTTAGAACGAAAAAGACACAAAATGTATTGTCAGACATGGTGAGAGACTGGAGAGTGGTGGTGGTGGGCTTAGACCCAGCCCTCAGGAACCCTACACTGCAGCTGGGATGTGCATGATCTATTGGCCTTAGGTCACTGTATGCACAACAGAATCATAAGCTCCTGCATGATCACGACCTGCTACCACAAAAGTTTCATAATACTTCCCAAATAATTTTAAAATCACAGTAATTAAATGGGAAAAGAGAAAAAGAAAATAAAATCAAAGAACCATCTAATGAAGCCTGGTTTCCAAAGGATTTACGTTGTTGCTGATTTTTTAATTGCATTATGGTAAAACTTTAGAGGAAAACTTCTAATATTTTATGTATGAAAAGAACCAACATAAGAAGGAAAAGCCATTAATGAGTAAGGAACTTAACAAGAAGAGAAATCCTTTCTGAGGATGAGGTACTCTGACATCCAATACAGCATTCATTTTAACAATTAGAGCATTCATAGAAGCTATTTTTACCTGGACCTTTGAAAATCTAATAAAAATTGTCATACAGCATTTTGGACACGTTGCTGACTGGGGCAACTACTGATGTTTCTACCTTTCACTCAGAAGATTGTTTTAATGAAATTTATTGGAACTTAAAACATCTGAGACTTACCTCAAATTTATTGACAACCTAAAAGGTAAGTACATTTGTAGGAGGGTTAAAACAGAAGAAAATGTGCAAGCAAACACAGTGACACAAAGCACTGTAAATGCAAACACACAAAAGTTAGGCAAAACTAGTACTGCTTAGGTTAGCTGCTTAATTTCATCCTTCATGCCTCCATGATGATGACAGAATGGTAATTAAGCACGAGATCCCAACAAACCCCTGTCACACTGAATGTGCAGGATAGATTGCTTGTCACTGAATAATCAGAATCAATTTAACATTTCTTACTAGCTTCAAAATACACTGTTATTTTTGCACACAATATGCTTTTATGCTTACAACCTAGGGATATGGTGACACAGCTACGGTGTCTGTGTTCTTTGCAAAAATTATGATCCGACAGTATGTCCCTAAATATACTGTGAGCTAGATTGAATTGTATTATCATTATCATTTTACACATAGGAACTGAGATGAAGATTAAAACCAGAAATGGCCAGAGGGTTGAAACTATCAAATAATATTGAAGTGCGTGGCAACTGAAGTTTTCAACATATCTCACTAGAGCATCCTGACTTCACCTGTGCACCCTAAATACAGTAGGTCGGTACACTGGGACACAGAGGGGCCTGTAAAAATCTAGATTCCTTGCCCAGCACCACACAGGAAGCCTCTGGCAGAGGCATGCAGCAATTCCGCTCTCTGGCAGAGCACTTGGCTGTCTTAACATGACACTATGCTTTTTTCTACAGTCTCCAATTCATTCACTAGTTATTTTCCAACTTCCGCAATAGAAGATGTACTACTGACAACAGCCTCATTGCAGCCCTAATGTGTCCCCAGGACACAGTTTGTCCTGTTCAAAGGAGAGAATGGAAAGTATTATGCAACAGATATTTAAAACCTATTGTGCAATGTACACAAAATAACCACACAACTAATCATGCAGAACTTTCTTCACCAGTGCATTGATCTTAAGAAGCACCTGGAATCATAAAGTTAAATAAGCTTTTTTTCTTTTTTTTTTTTTTTTTTTTGGTGATTTGTAGAACTATGAAATTAAACCAATCCATAACTACCATCAATGGTTCTCATTCAAACATGCAACAACCTGTTTCTCCTTCTTGAGACTAAGCTAATAAAAAAATCTCTGGATTCTGGAGGAATATGCTCCAGTGAGCATAAATGCATTCATCCCCACCCCCTGCTCTTTTCTTGATATTTCTACTTCATGCATTTCCCCTGTTTCATTGACCAAGTCCTGATTCTTATTTCCAAACATTTTCTGCCTTTTTGTCCTTCAAACTTTTCAAACTGTTGCCTTCTTCTTCATAGCTCTAACACCTACCCATCACTTTGATTTTATCCTCCTCTGTTTCCAGCAAAAACTTTCTGCTTTTCTCCCAGCATTTGCATGCCTTCTCCCTTGACATCCACTTTGAATGTCTTTGATCATTTCTCCTCATTCCTAACAATCTCCTTAATTTTGGCTCACCAGGATCCAGAGTGCATGGAGGACAGGAGGAATGCATGGTGCCCAGGAAGTATTTTCTTTGCTGGCTTCTCCCACTAGACAAATGTTTGGTTACTTCATAGTTGCCAATAGCAGATGAGAGTCCTTACAGGCCTGTGGCTTTTTTCCAGACAATTTAGATAGAGAACTGTGAAGGGATACATAATACTCCCTACAGACCAAGCACTGCCAATCTCTGACAGGTATTCTCTGAATATATGCAAACATATATTTACAATTTAGGCACATGTTGATTAATTTGTACGATGAGAGAAATTACACTAGTATGACCCTGACTTCAAACTTCATGTAATTTCAAAGTCATGACAGCTACTCTATGAAATTAATTTATTAATGGTTCAGGTGGACAAAACAACCTAATTTAATTCTTGAGAACTGCAGAACTGCTTGAACAAATATTTTCCAGAAGGTTAAACTGAAACATATATCTCCCATGGAGAAATTATTCCCAAAGGTGTGGACAAATTGCAAAGGAATTCAAAACAGGTATCTAACGAAGAATCACAAATAGTCACAGCTATGGAACACACTATCCCCTACAACTAGAAAACTAATTTTAGTACGTTATTTATAGTATTACCTGTTGAATAGAAAAAAGGTAGAAATTGATCATATTTTTCTTACCCATCATTAAGAAAACACTTACTGTCAAGTAATTTATGATTTAGTAAGTTACATTTCCATATGATACAATTGAGGAATGAAATAAAAGGAAAGGCATTGTCTTGATGCAAGCCACCAACAATGCTTCACCTCCTTGAAAGAACTTGAAAGCATTACAAAGCGTTGAATCTCCTAAAAGGAGTAACTGCAGCTGAAAGCCATTAGTGTGCAATGTGACAGCAGCTGGTGTAGGAGATGAATGAGACCATCCTATTGATAAGGTCGCAATCGATCTGAGGCAGACTTTTTTAAATTAGTAAAATGTTGCAGCACTTTAGAAAGTGTCACCAACAGCTCTTCCCCATGAAAAATGCTCCAACTCATCAGAAAACTGTAATTTATTATTTTAAACAAAAAAATTGCCTCATTGTGATAGAGGATCATCTGTGACTTTTGTTGAAAGTGAGCTTAATTTTCTGAAGATAATATTCAGATCTGTACTTTAAGTTTCCTCTATAAGTACTCTTACAAAGATGCTCTTCAAGAGTCATATGAACTGCTAGGATAGATGTGAGGGTGGTGAGACCCTGGCACAGGTTGGCCAAAGAAGCCATGGATGCCTCACCCCTGGCAGTGTTCAAGGACAGGTTGGATGGGGCTCTGAACAACCTGGCCAGGTGAAAAGTGTCCCATAGTGAGAGGGTGGTGTTCAAGGGCCTTTCCAGTCCAAACCATTCAATGACTCTATGATACATTCAGATTGAAAATGTACTAAAGATAATTAATGTGCATATATATATATGTATATATATATATATATACACATATATATACATACATACACACACACACACACACATATTTATACACACATATGCATGTATGTATATTTGTGTGTGTGTGTGTGTGTGTGTGTGTGTGTATGTGAAAAAGGTGATAGCCAACTTCAATTTCTTCAGATAAGAAAAACTGCATAAGGAATGGTTAGAATGGCCTGGCCATCCAATCACTTCCAGTACTTTAGCACATAGGATGGAGAGCTGAAAACTGAAGAGGATCATGACCTCATGGAACTTGAAACAAAAATGTAGATGCTCATCCTCAGGGCCTTTCAAACAAAGGGTGTTCCTATGAGTTGCAAAGCACCCTTATCCTCCATTGTATGTCTCTACGCTCAGACCCTGGCAGGATCTGAAGTGTTGAGAGCAATATGGTAATGATGTTCACACAGCCACTGTGAAAAACCGGATCATTTGAGAAAGAGAAAAGCATAAAGGAGTGGAATACTTCAGTTTTTTAATGCAAATTGACCTAACCTTTTTTCATAGACTTTAGAAAGAATTTTTCCCAAACACTACAGCTCCTGCTAAGCTGGTGCTTTTCAAATTTTCTTTAAAAATATGTTTTTGAACACCAAAGAAGAATGAAAATACCAATGACCAAAGTCATACAAGGACACAGTTTCTGACTAAACCCAGGCACTAACAGTACAAAAAAACTACAATACATTAGTAGACATAAAAGCTGTAGTGCAAAGCATGTATTCTGGAATAACAAAACACTAACTGTTTACATGTGAGAGAATAAGCATTAAATACAAAATGCATGTATACAGTCCTAGCTCTATTTGAAATTCTCTCTTCCTAATGCAAAGACTTTTAAATTCTAAATCTAAGTTATTTAACAAATAAACTTAACTCACTAAATCACAGGTCCTTAATTGCTGTCAATCTCAACTGAGAAATGGCCTACAGCTGAGTCAATATAAGACCTATTTATTAAAAGAGGAACAAGTCAACAGTAAATAAAAGCAAAATGGAACAAGCTTTTTCTTGAAAGCTTATAGTGTAATTACTGTTTTCATGATACTTGATCTTTGTGTAAGTCCTTTAAAAAGGATAAAAATACACATACAGCATGTGGAATGGCTGCAGTTCATACTGTCAGATCCAGATATACGTATATTTGGAGCATACTTAGTCTAAAATCTGAAGAATTTCAGATTGCATGAGGAAAAAGCACAGATTGTACTGCTACAGTTAGTAACGAACAGTGCACTAAAACTAAGACTATAATTCTAACACAGCTTCCTGTTATTGTAAGGTAACAGCAACTGTAGGCTGATAAAATAAAAAAGTAATGAAATGGTAAATTTAGTAACAGTACCATTTACACAGCTACAGTGCATACTCTAAATACTTTGTTGAGTACTTTCAAAAGAGTAAGCATTATTTAAATTTCATTATAAATACAAAATGTGTAAATAACACAATATTTAAAATTCCTGTGTAAACAATTGGACTATTTTAGCATTACAGTATAGCATTTACTTCATCATTTTTGCAACTTGGTGGAAAATGCTATAGCCTGAATGGTAGCAGGCTGGGGTTAGAATTAACTTTCTTCTACAGATGTGTTATTTCCTTTTTATATTCTCCTGAAGCATGTGATCCTATTTATTCTTAGATGCAAGATTTCTTGGCCTATTGGTCTGGTAAGCAAATAATGTACTTAAGGACCTGAAATCCTCACTTTTAATTAGCATAGTAGCTTCGTGTCTGAGAGCAATAAAAATAAACTATAACTAAAGAACACTTCACGTGCAAGTATATATTCTGGATGAAAGCCCTATACAATTAATTCCAGTGATGTTCTCTGTTGAGTGTCTTCTCACAGTCAAGAACCAATGAAGCTAGGTCCTACAAGGTGAAGTTAACAATTTTTCTAAAAGCAATAAATGTTTCTCAAATTCAGACTCAACTCAAAAACTTCAAAGTAAATGGTTTCAAGGGAACTATATGGTCCCTAAAAGTCAAGCAAATAAATACTCAAATGTCTAATCAAAACTATTTTCTATTGCAATTCTGTGAAAGAAAAAAATATCTTGAAATCAGCATGACAGACCTGCTGCTTTAGTTCCCTCTTAAGTTACAAGAGCCTGGCGTGGAAGACCTTAATCACAATAAAATGTCAAGTATGCAGCATGAGAACATGTGAAGGAAGTTTGCTCCACTGAGTCTTTCAATTTCAAAGAACTATCAGAATAATAGTAAACCCTGAAATTTACCATGTAACCAACAGCAAAAATAAATATAATCGTTGGAGAGAAAAACTCTGCATTCAGTGCATATTTGATATAAATTATGTGTTTACATTGTTATAAGTTGCACTGCAAAATGCAGTGAAGGAACTAGGACACTTGTCACCAAACTCAAATATTTTCCTTTTATCCACATGTCACAGAATCATAAGGGTTCCTACTCACTCCTATGATTCCACAAATCTTCAGTCCTTTCTGTATAGGGTCTCAAAATGCAGATGTTGTGAGCACCCAGTTGGTTTGTACCCACATTCCTTCTTGCATCTAAAGGGTGCTCCAGACTACTGATCTCCTCACCCTACATTCCCATAATTACTCCACTGCACACACAAAGGGTCAAGGTCTGCTATGATTGATTAACTGGTGAGAAAAACTCATTCTAAGGAAGTACAAAACCCAGTGGACTCTTCCAGGGGCTCTGTGGCACACAGGGAAGAAGACAGGACCAGTCACAACACTTTGACTACAAGAGCAGGGCTCTAGAGTGTGAATGCTCAGAAATCAGGTTGGATAACTTGCAGAGTGGCCTTGGGATGAATCCCACCATCACAACAGAGAGAGGGAGATTGGTCACCTGGGTGGAGTCTCCCTTACACAAGTCCTTTTCCTCTATTAGAGAAAATCTCAATTGAACTTTTGTGAGCAATTTCGGATAGGACTTCGGTGCTCTTGAAGGATGCATGAAGATATTCTTGTAAGGCTTCACTACATTCCTGTGTAGGCAACTCTGTTCTCCGCCTCTCTTTCATCAGGATGAAAAGTATCTGCTTCCTCAGGATGCCACTAACAGTTACTGGATGACAGCAAGTTGTCTAAGCATTTTGAAGGGAAAGATGTAAGACTCTTAAAAATGTAGAAAAAATTGCATTAGGAAAATAGTGTATCTGCATCTTACCTAAAGAGATCATGGTTTATGAGTATTTGACATAGTTCAGCTACTGACAAATAATAGCTTTTTTTGAAACTGTATGGATTTTATCAGCTGTCACCATTATCTTGATTTTTTGTGCTTTTATAAACGTGTAGGATGTTAATTAAACTCATAAATAAGGGTAGTGAAAAATCATTGCAGTCATTTCTACAAATATGAAAACCACAAATTAAATTATTTAAAAAATTAGGAAAAGGCTGCAAATTTTACCTTAAAAAACATTACAAGTTAATTATTCTTTCTAATTAACAGAAATGCAGAGCACAGATAAAGCCTCTGAAGACAAGTCTTTCCTCAGGCATCAAAAGCTCTCTTTAAACACTGTGTACTGATGAACTATGTAACAAAAAAAAAAGGGTTAGCTGTAGCTATTCTGTTTTTTTGCACTGATATAAAGATGACAGAATATCTAAGTAATTGTTTACCACACAGTGTGGGGTTGCTTTGCTCCTTATTTATTCATCCCTGCAAGCCTAGTAACATGACCTGAAAGACCTCAATTTACATAAAAATAAGGCACTACTGCTTTTACACAGGTACCCCCAGTTGCAACTGTGCAGACAAGAGTTTTAAAACTCATAATCTCTTCTTAGGTGGATTTGGTCAGGGATGACTGGCTAATTGGAGGAAAACACATGAAAGCACCTCAAAATCCAATTAGCACTTCGGTGCAATTAAATAGCTTTGCTATTCTGTAGAGATATGCCTTTGATCTTGCACTGAAAAGTGTCCCTCCTTAAAGCTGATGTTTTGACTTTTTTCTCAGTAATTAGTGCTAATTCTAAAGCTATTCCTGACATGCTATAAACAGTATTTTGCTGCATTTGACACAATGACCTTAAATCAGTGTTCTCTTTTGTCTATATTGTACTGGTTTATTATTGGCCTAGCTACTTTACTCATTATTAAATGCACAATATGTAAAACATGTTAGTCAGATGAAAAAAAATTACCTAGGTTTAGGAGCTTTTATGGATACCTTCACCAGTGATATTAAAACTTTGATTCCACTGAAACAGAGGAGACAATACAGAATAATAATAAATTAGAATTACACTGATCTGCTCTTTCAATTTTTTTTTTTTCATTCTGAACTGGAAAAGATGAATTTCGATTTATGTCTGTTGCTTTTTTTCCCAGTCTACTCTAAGAAGCACACTGAATAATGAACTGATCAAATAATTCTTATTCCAGTCGTCTTGACCACTATTCCCTCCAGGCTACACTTCTTATGGCTATGAGTTTACTGGCTGCATTACTGACCTCTGAAAATAAGAGCTATGTTTTTTCAAAATATATGTTTTGATCTCAAATGTAAACTCATTAACACAAACATATAAACTATTTTAGGCAGTAATATTACACTTGATGGGAAAAATGTCCCAGTACTTTTACTTGTTTCATTTTAAGGAATCTCTCACAGACATAGAACTTTAAAAGAAAAGAAAACAAAAGCACCCCTCTTTCCTTTCTTTTTTTTTTTCCCAGTTATTGCAAAGTAGTATTTTGATGAAGATACTTGTTCACACTTTAATTATCCTACAACTGCAAAGTTTAAAGATTTGTAAGAGATAAAAACTTCTATTTACATACAAGACATTTTTTCTGAAAAATAGAACACCTTTTTGAAAAAATAGTTCCAACCATCCTAAAGCATTTGTGAACATGTCAGTGAATTTTGTTGCCTTTTTTTATGCATGAAGCTGTGAGAAAAAAGCTGTGGTTTCTATTGTTTCTTCTTCTCCTTGCCTCTCTTAATTATGCAATTCAAGAAATCACCATAATACAGAAAACATAACTTTGAAGTCCACCTGACTCAGGCCAAGAATTCAAAACAGATCTTCTTATACTCTCAGACAATAACTTGAACACTCTGATACATACAATATTCAATGTATTATCTTTCTCAATTCTCCCTAGTGGGATCCAATTTGTGTAAAATACTTACACACTAAGAATGTGTTTAGCTAGCTGTGAAAAATAGTGATTAATCTTTATAAAGGAGGGAAAAATCCACCTTTGGGATATAAGGCAGAAGTTTTTTCTGTCTTTCATACAGAGGAACCAATGTACAACAACAACAGAGCATGTAACAAAGTTTGTATTTCTTTCTTCTTCTTAACCTTATTAATTAAAAAAATACTATTTTTGTCTTTTCTGTGCCAGGAGTTGAAAAAATATAAATTAATTAATAATTAAACTTATAGTCAGAGCATGTGTTAAAAGTCAGGAGGATTGTGAATCTCAACATCAATTCCATTACTCTTTTCAGTTTATCACAGTCCTTTGACCTGTTATTCTTGACATCCTTGAGACAAATTTCACCCTGCTGTGGTTATCAACTTGTTAGGCTACTGAGATTTCAGTTGTGGCAATCCAAACTTGTATCACCAACTAGCTGAGGTCAAAGTAGCTGTTGCTGTGCAATTGTATTAAGTGTCACACTGCCACTGAAAAGAATCAGAGGAAGATACACTTCAAAGTCATCCTGGTAATTTTATTGCTGTTCCCACTAAATAATTCTACACAGACTACAAAAGTTATTGTTTTAGCAACATAGTTAAACATACAAACCTCAGGCATCAGGATCAGTATTTTAGTGATCTGTTTGCAGGGTTGAAAAAACAATTATAAGATCTGCTAGATTTTGAGAAAAATATTTATGTTAGCTCAGAAACATTTTTTCCATCTACAAGCTTTGTGACTGAACAGTCAGCAAAACATTTATCCCTAAAAAGAAAAGACAAAGCATTTTATACTGAGGTTACTCACAAAAAAGGCAGATCATATTAAGGCCTAATCCTGCACTTTCTGACGTCAATGGGATTCTTGCCATTGGCCTCAATGGGAAAAGAAGAGGGCCATTAAAATATAATTTTACTTTTAGTCAGTCTTAATTATACAATGATGGAATGATTTATTCAATTGTTTGATTCATAACATTTTAGCATTTATAAACATGATTAAAACAGCTTTGAGATACTAATTAAATTTTAGTGGCATCTTTAAAAATAACATTTACCTATTATCTCTAGTAACAGCATTAGAAATAAACCTAAATGGCACACATTCAGTTTGGAAGCTAAAGGTGCGTCACTACTAATGACATATACATTATACCACTGTTCTAAAAAATCAAATGCTTTGATAGAATAATGATGAGGCTGCCAGCGGTGCACTCCATCCCATTAGTTTCCATTTCCTGCCATGCCCTCACCTTCTTGTCTTTTTAGCACCTTGTAGCAAACCTATAAATGACAAACACTGAGACTATGGCCAAACTGTAGCATTAGAAATTTCTCACAAATATGGAGAGAAGGAAGCTCTCTCTTTTCCCAGTGTTATTATCCAGTCCAAGTCTCCACCACTAAGAATGTTTGATGACCAGCAAGCACTTTGCAAAACATCTCTCTGAAATACTCATCTCAAGATTAGTTAACTCTACTGACTTGCAAGGTTGATAATCAGCCACAAACAACATTTTTGCCTGCTAACAACACCAGGAACTTCACTATTTTCCAGTCCTCTCACTGACTATAGCCAAAATGGATTCAAAATAGGTACTACCATGTAACAAAAAAAAAGTGAAATGTTCTCCAATTAGGCTGACCTCATTAGATAGATGGCACATAATCTTCATAATCTTGGTATAAAGGACTAAACATAAAATGACTATAAATTGGTATTATGCAATCTAGTGCATTAAATTGAATTGATAATTCGCACTTATTCTGGAGCCTTTACTGAAATCTAACACAACAAAAAAATATAAGGACAAAAAAATATAAGGACAAAAAAATATAAGGAATAGGACTTTTTCCTAGTTGAGTGGCAGTGCAAGCAGGTCTAAGAAAACTCAAATAGATCTTGGTAGCCAAGAGAATCTCAGATGAAGAGTGAAAAAACCAGTGGTATTCAGCAAAAACTGTGACAAGGCTCTGCAGTGCACAGGAGGATAAGGTCCCTGCTGGGACCTACAGAAGGGTGCTGTAAAGGAGGTGTTACAGCAGCTCAATGCTGCTTTTGTCACAAAGCTGATAGGTACTAATTAGATTAGAAATAACTGACCAAGTACTGTGAAATGCTTAATGCTGTGATATCTACATATTGTAGAAAATTCTGTAATACCACTGGGATCTTGAAAAATGGTAGAAAAAGCCACATACTGCCCAAAAATATCATAAAATTGAATTGCTATTTAATTAATGAGTAATATGTGAATGCCAAGAACCGAACACAAGTAATGCGGGTTATAAAGACGTTCAATAGCCTATTCCTGTATTGCACCAGGACTTTCCAGCATGTTATAACACTGCACTTTAAATCTCAAAAGTCAGATTTTTTTAAGCCTTAGAAGTCAGATCTTCCTGAACTGCCAAGTGGGATGTACACTGCAGTCTGCCAACTTTTTCATATCCCAAAACTGATGATCAAGCATGCTACAGCTTTCTAAGAAACCTAGGAAACAGTTTAAAGATGAGGCTTTTATCTGTGAAAACAATCTTCAATTCCTTAATTAAAAGTCTGGCTGTAATCAGTCACCTATCTTACCTACACGGATAACAGGTTTAGCAAGCAACCTTCTCAGGATGAGCACTCCCTAAACAATGAATGGTATTTTTTCAGAAATATTTCAAGGTGAAATACAGAAAAAATACATTAAAAGGAGACATATTTAAATATTTGCATTTAAATATGCCTAGGGAGAAAGAAGGAAAACTTCCTAAACAAACACTAGAGTATCTACTTCTGCCAGAAAGAAAAGGGAAGGTACTGTATTTTAAGCATCTATAACTATCTTGTAATGTTCTGGCATGTACAGCACCACAGTTACAGCCCAGACATGTTTCACAAACAGACTTCTACTTTTTACTTAACAACTTCCTCTTCAAAAAAAAAAAAACCTCCATCTATAAAAATAAATGCACTGTGCTACTCTTGAATAGCTAAGGAATGTCAGGCACCACCTTATTAACATTTACAAAAGGAAAACATGATGGAAACACGAGGGAATAAAGAAACTCTCCCCTTTCCTCATATTGCACATTCCTTCCTGTACTTACTCAAAAGCAATGGAAAGTATTTTAGAAAGTAAGAGTTTGAGATCTGTTTTGCCATGTTTTAAGTCCTACTAGTTGGTATTCATTCATCTTTTAGTCCTGCAGCAATGGGTAGGCAGTGAACTGTGAATGCTGCCCTAGCTAGAGATTAAAGAATTTCAGGGTGTTTGGACTGTTAGTGTGATCCATGTTTTGATAAGCACTTCTATGCATTCCATGCATTCACAGCAGTTTTATTTAACCAACAGCATGAGATGTTGCTTTTGTATATTTAAATTGCATTCCTAATTTCTAAGTGAATGGTACATAATACAAATCACAGGTATAAAAACTTGAAAATATGACACATGTCATATTCTAACTTAAAAACATAAAAATAAGCTATGTTTTTGCAAAGTCATATACCTATTTAAATAAATTTCTGGTGATAGAGGATACAATCTTGTTTAATAAAGGGAATGACCAGTTATACAAATAGGCTTGTCCCACATTTTAACTCCCTCATAGTGTTTTTACATACTAATCTGGCTACTAAGCTGTGAACAGTTGAATCTCTACCCAGGAGGAATAAAAACGTTTTCCTCATGAAGGGTTTTGGATCCAAACACATTGATACTTCTTGGCCACACTTCCTAACCCCAAAACCACATGGCAGTACCTGATCCTCAGCACTGTCATTGCATGTCCCTCTAAAAGTAGGATGGCAACAAATTTATGCTGCTCTATCTCCAAATCCTAGTTCAGGATGTGGACTTGCTCAAAGTAAAAAAACTGAACCAATATAGTGATAAATGTCTTCTGTATTAAAACTACAGTCTACAAAGTAACTTATTCTTTGAAGCTTCTCTTTCAGTTTCAAAATTGTATTAAATACAACTTCAGGGCATTATAGCAGGCTCATTTATTTTCCTACAACATATGCCAGAAAGAATATTACAGGAGATTACACTTTTCAGCTGCTGGATTTTATTTTAAAACAAAAGAAGTTTAACCAAGCAGTCCATTAAAAAACTGTGAAGAATGAAAATAAAATATAATACAAAGCAACATTTTCATCTTTTGATGGCTGGCTGCAGAGCATATACACAATACATACAAATTTACCTCCACACTTATTTTATCTATTTGGTTGCCTTTAATACCTGAATTTATGTAAGACACTAAAATTTATGGAAACAAGAACGCAGTGACACGTTAAATGCGCAAATTTGTGTGGATTTGCTTTAATGCAAACAATAGCAGAGTCATTGCTCAGCTATGCTGTGGTCTGACACATGCTCTTTTGCATGTTTGTAAAGGTACTCTAAAGAAAGCAGAATATGACAACAACATTATATTTTAAGCCATTTGGTGTCCACTTGAGAGGCAACAATACAAGGATCGCACAGTGGAGGTATCCTTAGTTAAACAGCAACCTTTTTCTTTATGTTTTTGTAAATGTATGTTTGATTTTAGAGTTCTAAAGCCCCTCAGTTCACATTTCAGCATCAGGAATACTGCTATGAACTTTAGCATGTTCTAATGAAGTGATAAATGTTTTAATAGAAATCTAAAGTTCAGAGAAATATTTGCTGTATGCCATATTTATTTCTACAACCAGAAGGTCTTTTAAAGTCACTAGGTTCACCCATCTCAGTTTATTTCTAATTGCTAGCCAACTGATGGACCCCCCAGACAACACTTCTGTGAGTGGATCTTAATTACCATGTGTAGTGATGATAATGTCAGTCAGAAATAGACCACAATTCATCTTCCTATCATATTTAATGGATTTCTAGAAAACAGCCTAAATGTACAGAACAGGTGATGGATTACACTAATGTGCTGCATAGCCTTTCCTGTTAAAGTTCTGTCATACTTCCATTATGTCTTCACTTTCTACCTGCATCAGGCATAAATTATTAGATGTATAACTTGTGAATGTTAGCTTTTAAATAATAACCTAGAACATCATGAGATAGAGTAAAAAGCAGTATTAGTGTGAGAAGGATGAATTTTAAAACTCCTCTAAAGAACTAGTAGCTCCTGACCTAATCATTAAGCTGTCAGGCAGAAATTCTTACATGAACATATATTTTTCAAGAAGTACCTCCATCTTGATGCTGACATTCTTTACATTCACTAAACATCTTTCCATCTTCCTTGCGTAACAATTTTCTCCCTATTTTTGACGTAAGGAGATTAATGCCCCCAAATACAGGACTGAAGCTAACCTGAGGTTCCACACCTAAAGCCAGATTCTGCAGAAACTGAGGATCATCAGATATGCTAAAGAATCTGCAACTTTTAACATTCTGGGATATACACATCCTTTGAAATAGATGGGGCAACACATCTTTACTTCAGTTTTAAGCATATTCACAGGAAAGCAAATAAGGATTTACAAAAAATTCTAATAACTTGTAACATTAAATTTTAGTGAGAAAGAATCAAGACGGGAAACAAACTGAAACAATCCAAACAAAAAGCCCACTGCTATAGTTTACTGTCACAGACTTAGGTTTAGGACACTTAAGAATTTGTCTTGAATTCTGGCATTTATATATCATGGCACGTATATCAAGTCAGTTGGGGGTTCTCTATTTGAAACTCAAATCTTGGTTAATTAATACACAATAAAAAGGTCATGTTAACAATTCTGGCTCAGCTGGCCTAGTTGACACATATCCCTTGCAAAACAGTTATACATGCAACAGTCAGTTTTTGTTTTGTGGTGTTTTTTTTGTTTTGTTTTGTTGGTTTTTTTTTTGTTTGTTTGTTTTTTGGGTTTTTTTTTTTGTTTTTTTTTGTTTTGTTTTTTTTTTGTTTGTTTGTTTTTTTTTTTTTTTTGTTTTTTTTTTTTTTTTTTTTTTTTTTTGTGGGACAATAAATGACAGTATTTATAGAGAGTTTAAACCAGGACAGGAAAAGTTGTAACTTCTCTCTCATTATACTGCCCTTCCTCCTTCATCCTAGAAAGATAATCAACCACAGAAGTAGAACAAATTAACTTTATTATGGAACCAGAACAAATGAACATGAAGAATATTATAACTCACTGTATCATTACAGCAGGGGTAAAAACCAATTCCTTCTCAAGCAGTTTTGCAAATGTCAGGTTTCTTCTTAACGACATGGAAAATTTTAAATCAAAAGTGTCAAAAAGTAAATGACTAAAAAATAAACCATTGTACCCCAGTTTCACATGAAACTAGGTATAGCCACGTGAAACAGGTTTACAAATTCTTGTAACAACATAAAGATGACTGATAAACTTCAGTGACCAAACTAATTAAAAAAAAAGATGCTTCAGTCTTGTGATCAGATTTCTGTTTTTGAAAGATTGCTACACACCTCTGTAGCTGATATGTAAGGGTGTTCAGGGATGATGAGCCATTTACTTTTGGCATCAAGCTGTAATGGCACATTGCCAGCTGTCTCAAGAGAAGACTAAAAATCCAGTACATGAGGTACAGACAGAGTAGCTATTCTTAGGTTACCTTAGAGAACAGTCTGACTGCTCTGAAGTCATGTCATTCTGTGCTAAGTTTCAGACTGTCCTAGCAAACATCACAGTTTGGTCTCTGGAGCTTTCTTCCTTTTCACATCACCAGTAACACACTGATGTGGAAAACAGCACTATTTAATGTGTTATCTTTTATTGACATACCATCAACTTTTTCAGGTTTATAGATAATCAATTGGAATTATACATCATTTTTTCATTTCAATAAAAGTAGACTGCTAGCAAGGTTAAAGTGAAAAATTATTTCTACAGCTTCTAGGTATTATTGAAAAACCTACACTGTATGAGGACATCACTCCTATTTCCATAAAAGAAAACCCCAGCAAAATGAATGGCATTGAGGATAAGTATGGACAGCTTGTATAATGAAAACCTATACCACTGACAGCAATAGAGTTACCAGTACTTTCAAAGTTACTGGTAAAACTGGTCAAAGCTACACCACAATGCAAATCTACTACACGCAAAATCTACTAGAATCAGAATAGAGAGGATGTTCTCTACAGAACACCTAGATATGTTTTTACAATAACTTTGGTGCCAAGCAGCTACTCATGTACACTTGTGCATTTTACTTGTTTGCTCATAAACTGCTTATTTAAGTATTTCTCTTGCTTTCTAGTTCTTTTAGCATATTCTACTGATCTTTCCCCACAGCAAGAAACCAATATAAGTAGTATTCATAAAAATTATTTCAGTATTTTCCAATATATCCTACAGCAGAAAATAAAAGCTATCTCTCAAATGGAGGAATATAGCAACTTAAACAGATGATCTGCATGGGACACAATCAAAATAAAAGGAAATGCTTAGTGGCATGGGTTGGTTGTCTTGGTTTAAGATGATACATACAGACAAAAAGGAGAATTTTAGCTTGCATAAGGATGCATGGGTAGAGGTAGGTATGTATGTATATATGTATGCATGTGCACTAGAACAAAATATTCAAGGACAACTGTAAAAAAATATCTTAGGATGCTGCAGAAAGCAAGCCATGGGGTGACTGCATGCAGTGTGCATGCTTTCATGGGTAGGAGGGGACAGCATTACCTAGTTCATATATATTTATATTCTTACAATATTGTTAGACATTATTTGTAAGGGATGATGTTGACATCTTTGTAAAGCTGTATTCCAGTTACGACTGCCATAATAAAATACCTATATATATAAATTATGAACAGAGCACATTTATAGAGAATGTTTGGTAAGATCTGCATTGAAAACTCTATCACTTGTTGAAATTATCCTCCACTATTAAAAAAACCCAACCTGTCACACATTAAAAACAATATTCAATAAAATAAAAACTAATACAAAATTAATGTGTCTTCTACTGAGTTCAAGACATCTAAACACAAGCATCTAGGTTTTTATCTTTGCTTATTAACTCCATTTCCTTGTAACTCAGATTACATCATTATTTGAAAACATACACGTCAATAATTGCTCTAGTCCCCACGCCACATTTCTTTGCTTTCTGACCCAAGAAGTAAATGCTTCTATTACCTGTCCAGTGTTTGGGCTGCATTTTATAACAGAACATTTATAATGTAAGGAAAAGTCATGAGGAGATGAATCATCTGGAGCTTTGAACATATCTTTTCAGGTATTCTTACTTTAGGGCTATTAATAAAAAACACCAATAAATAAAGAAGCACCACACATAACTAGTACATTATAATTATTATAATATAATATTCTTGCATCTAGCAAATGCAAACATTAATTTCAGATAGTATATAAATTGCATTTAAACCTATCTCTTTTCATAGCAGCTGCTACTTCTCTATTTTCCTGAACAGGGATGCTCTCCTGAATTCTGTCTGCAGCAAACAAAAGTTGGTTTGTGAACACAGTACATGATGACATTTAGCTTTAGTATTTTTTCAACTGCTAAAAAACCCCAAAACCAGCTTGTTTTTTTTTCAATGGCAGATAAATTGCTACCTCAGTATAAATCATTCATTTGTAAGAAAAATGTTTCCTGCAATACTAGAAATTGGGTTTTTTTTTCCTTGCTAGTTCAACACTTTTCTACTTTTCTAAATCATAAGGTAGAAATCTGCTGAAGAATCACTACATATCTGGAAAACTGCTCCATTCATTGAAGTATCTCATCCCAATTCCTAGACTGCTTATTTGATAAAATCATCATCATCCCATTTTTCTATTTAATACATCTGTATTCCTTGGATATGAGATATTAAAGTGATGAAATTGAAACACTGCTGACCACTTAAGTTACAATTCCATTTTAAAGCTTTGTTTAGGCTTTACCCTAGCATAGGCTGTGAAAGCTGACTGAAAAAAAAAAAAAATCAATGATAAAATAATGCTAAAAAAATTCTTTCAGTCAATTGAAATAAAATAGTTAGAAAAATGTTTCCTTTTGTATTCTTTTGTGTCCTCTCTTCCAGTGTTCATGTAAAACAGAAACATAAACCGGAAGCATTAATTCTAAAAACCACTAAGAGGAACCTATGGAAGACTCATGATGTGCTACATCTAAGAGATGATATTGAACTGTTTCACTACATACAAAGAAGGGCAGACTGTTTTTCTTGCTCATGGTCCATGATATAGTATTGATCCAGAAGGTGCAGGATAGCTCTAAAATTCTTCTGGTTTGCCTACTCAGGAAAGCTATAGCAAAATAATTGAGGGTTTGAATTTAGTAATTGTACTTTATACTTCATTAACTCCTTGAGTAGACAATTATCCTGCATCTCCAAATATGCATAACCAGTCTTGTCCCACACATAGAGAACATAAAGCTCCTTTAAATGCTCCTTAAAAGCTCATTTAAAGCTCCTTGAATAGCTCATGGAAAGTACCAGTAACACCAGAGGACATTACATAAGTTACAAGATATATAAATAACCCCAAACACCAAGTTTTATCTTCTTTCTTTTTGCCAGAAAGAAGTAGAATAAAATGAAAAGTGACAGCAGTCAATTTTGGAATCTGCTTTTCCTAGCAGGTAATGCGAATGAAAAGACAATTCAAAAGCAGAGAAGTAAGGCAGATCATAGAATCACAGAATGCTTTGGGTTGGAATGGACCATAAAGACCAAATCATTCACAGCCTGCTTCCATGGACAGGAACACCTTCCACTAGACCAGATGTCTCAAAGCCCCATCCAACCTGGCCTTGAACATTTCCAAGGATGAGGAAGCCACAGCTTCTCCAGCCAACATGTGCCAGGGCCTCACCACTTTTCCAGTAAAGAATTTCTTCCTAATATGTAATCTTAAACCCACTCTTGCTCAGTTTAAAATCATTACTCCTTGTTCAATCACTAATGCCCTTCCAGAACTCCCCGTGCTGCTCTCCTGTAACCTCCCTTAAAGTAATGAAAGGCTTCTATAAGGCTGACTAATCCCAGCATTGTCAGGCTGTCTCCATAGGAGAGGTGCTCAGACTGAGCACCTCTTCTAGACTTGCTCTCCATCCTTCTCAGTTTGGAGCTCCCAGAGCTGGAAGCAGCTCCACAGAGGGGCAGAATTCCCTTCCCCCCCTGCTGCTCACAGGGCTCTGGATGCAGCCCAATAGGGCTGTGAGCCGAGATGCCCATTCATGTTGAGCTCCTCATCCACCAATACCCCAAGTCCTTCTTCCCAGAGTTGCTCTTGATCCATTTTTTGCCCAGCCTGGGGTTTATGTTGTACTTGGAATTGCCCTGGCCCAGGTGCAGGACCTTGCACTTGGCTCTGTGGAACTTCATGAGATCCACACAGGCCCCTCTCAGGCCTGTCAAGGTCCCTCTGGGTGACATCCCCTCCCTGCAGTGTGTCCATCACACCACACAGCTTGTGTTGTCAGCAAATTTGCTGAGGGTGTTCTGATCCCACTGCCTGTGTCACTGACAAAGGTGTTCAGCAAGGCCAGTCCAAACACCAACTCCTGAAGACCAACAGGTCTCCACCTGAACATTGAGTCATTGACCACAATGTGCAACCTTTAAGTGCAAACGACCTGTAAGTGCAACCATACAGACAATTCCTTATTCCCCAAGTGGTCCATCCATAAAATACAGCTGTTGCAGCACAATTAGATTTTTTCAATCATGCAATATATTCTATACCTCCTCCCTTCTCTCCTCCATCATTATTTAAATACCTCTTTCTTTTTCAAAACTTTTCTATCAGTCTCTGCTCTTATTTCTCCACATGACTTGATCACACATTTCTGACCTACTCTAGTATATAAAGACAAAATCATTCTCAACAGAGACAGAAATTTTATCTTTCATAAATTCCTTTGCTAGACAATTATTCTACATCTCAAAACATGCATAATTTTTCCTTCCTACCAGAGGCAATCTAGGAAATGACATTACCCACGTGACTCTTCACATCAAACATGCAGTAACAGTGGGCAGAAACAACAACATGACTAAAAAATACTCAGTGCAAGAAGAAAAGCCTAGAAACAGAAAAATATTTTACTTTACAGAGACAACCATGAAATCATGGCATGCAGGCTTGGATTTTTATTCCAAGGCAGAGGGGACATCAAAACTGTACTACCACTGTAGTATAGAAGAAGATATAAAGATCTGAAGAAGATGAATTTTCAGGTTCTTCAAATCCCATCACTTAAAGCAATCTTACCTTTCAAGTGTAAATATCACAAGAACTGATTTCATCATTGACTTTGTTACAAGTTTGCAGGAAGCCAAAGAGTTGCAAAAAGGAGGTGTCTTGGACTGATAATTAATGCAGAATTTTGCATGAAATATCAGATGACAGTTTCCAAGACAATAGAGAAACACTTAGGCAGAATGAATGACTGCCTTCATGCTTACATAATGAACCCAGTGTCTGCAACTATGAAAATAGCTAAATTTGTACATTTTTCATGTACAAAACACCATGGTCTTTCTCATTAAAACTGTCTGCTTCTTTTTATCATATGTTCTAATGCTTAGTTATTTTGCTGGCTGGGAGGGATTTGATAAGCTTCAAATGATTCTAGTCATCTATGATGTCCAAACCCAAAACCTCAGGAAGCCAATTTCTACAAAGCAGAAAAAATAAATCCCTCTCTCTGCTGCACCTATTTTTCAGTCCTTTCCTGGTGACTTCTCTCTGACTAATGCATTTGCAAAGCTTCCTACATTCGGTTGTGTCCATTTATCTTTCTGAAATGGTGACTCTGCAAGTCAGCTTGCCTAATTTGGAATCTAAAGTAGACATGTATTTTGTGCATAATTTTCCCTGTTTATTTGCTGGCAGACAGTTTGAGGCTTACCTCTGCCTAGAGGACAGAAAAGATGTCTCCTGGACCTTGATAGCCAAGGAATTATTTCTCAGGGTCCTTTCAATGAAGATTTTTTCCTATTATTTCACATTTTCCTATAACAAGTTTTCTTTTGTTCATGAATCAATTTAGAAAGGAGCTTTATGTTCTCTATTTTAAGTATTAGAGTAACAGATCAATCTGTGAGCTTTCTGGACCACATAATTTTTATATCAATTTTTTATTTTTAATCTTCCTTTCTCCTTTTAATTGTCACTCTTTATTACTTATAAGAACAGTCCATACTTGCATAATTATATAAAATAGCTCCAAGTATATTATGTACCCCCACCACAAATGCAGCTATTTTTCCCACCTAACTTAGTTTTATGTAATTTTAGCCTATGTTTTCTTCAGTAAGAACAATGAATTGGTGCCAAAGACTCTAGACAGAGCAACAAATATTGTGTCAATCAATACTGGTCTCTTGGTACTCAAATGCTATTTGGATAGACAGATGCATCTTAAAATGTCTGTTAGCTAATTCCGTTTTAAATTGAGAACCATGATACAGAAGAAGCTCACAAAAACAGTTCTTAAATACTGTATGACACATACAATACTTCTGAAATCTGCTTAAAAGTTGGGTGCCAAAGAGTTTGTATAGAACCCTTAAGCACTGCATCTAATTTTAATCAGATCACTGATTTTGTAGTCACTAAATTCACATGTAAATATTTAAGCTAGAACTCCTCACCTGTTATTCTTTTGCTATTTGCAAACAAAAGCAAACCCCAACTTCAGATGCATTCTGTCCTCATTACCACACCTGAAATATTTTGCTTGTTCTTACTCTGAGAAAAAAGATGGAAAACAGGCACTTGGAAATGACAAATATGAGTACCAAATACTGAAAGCTAAATTATACATGTACTTGGAGATGGAAAGAACAATTTAGTTTTTTAGGTTTCTTTCCCATAATAAAGAAGTCACTTTTGAATAGGGATTTTTCCTTCAGAATAAATTAAAATTGAGAGCACAGGGCATATCTGAAGAACAAAATGATTAAATCTACAGAAGCTAAGACATTTCCTGCAAATTTGCAGGTAACAATGGCAAACTACAAACACTGTAATGTGGAAACAACAATAAAACCAATGAAGAGAAGCAGACATTCTTACTCTTCTATGTACTTGCTAAGCAAGAATGTGTGGTAAAGCTGATGTTTGTAATGCCACTTTAAATGGGAAACAGAAATGGATGTTTTATTAAAGCTCCCAATCTCAAAATATAAAGATACTAGAAATTCTTCATATCTGGACACACTAAATTACCTATTAAGATGACAGAATAATTTAGGGTGGAAAGTCCAGACATTAACCCATCAGTGTCAGGTCCACTACTAACTCATGTCCCTGTGTGCCACTTCTACAAGTTTTTTGAATACTACCACTGCTCTGGGCAGCTTGTTCCAGCACTTGACAACACTTCTGGTGAAGAAATTCTTCCTAGATGAAATCTCAACCTCCTGTGGCTTAACTCAACACTGTCTCCTGTTATCCTGTCATCCAGGGAGAGGAACCTGACCCTGACCTGCTTACAGTATTTTCTGTTTTAGAAAGTGATAACTCCCCCTCCATCCTCTTTCTCAAGTCTGAACACACCCAGCTCCTCATCAGCTGCTCCTCATCAAATTTGTCCTCCAGACCCTTCACCAGCCCTTCTGCCCTTCTCTGGACACACTCCAGACCCTCAAAATCCTTCTTGTAGTGAGGGGCCCAGAACCTGACACAGAATTCAAGATGTGGCCCCACTGGTATCCAGCAGAGGATGGTCACTGCCCTGCTCCTGCTGCCCCACTGTTGCTGATCTGAGCCAGGTGTCATTGGCCTTCTTGGCCACCCGGGCACAGCTGGCTTATGTTCCATTGGTGTTGACCAGCACCCTCAGGTTTTCCATAGGACAGCTCTCCAGCCACTCTTTCCCAACTTGTATGGGGTTGTTGTGATCCAAGGGAGGTCCTGACTCTTGACCATGATGAACCTCAGACCACTAGCCTTGGACCACAGGTCCAGCCTGTCCAGATCCTCTGCAGAGCCTTCCTGCCCTCCTACAGATCAACAATCTGACTTAGAGGGCATTTCATCCCCTTGTCCAGATCACTGATAAAGAAATTAAGCAGGATTGGCCATAATACTGAGCAAATCTAAAGGTCAGTCGTAGCTAAAGTCAATGTGAATGTAGATGTTCAACTTTGTAACAGCCATGAAGAATGAGAAATATCAGCAAAAAGTGCCTGACTTTGCGTAAATTTCTGACTCCAATATCCTACCGCTTCCCGACAATTTGCATCCTGGCAGTATTTGTAAGAGGTTCCAGGGCTTTTTAACATAGATCTGACTCTTTGAAACTTTTCTCCTAACTGGCTAGAAACATTGATCACCTAAAGCACCTAATGAAAAGAAAAGCTTTGGAATATATGATGCATTGTCACAAATTGATGCCATTTTCTAGTACTCACTCTCCATCTGGAAAAGGAAGAATTTAATCATAATAGAGATACGGTTCATTTAAATGTTTAAATATGGGGACAAGAGGGTGTATTTACAAAAGTACTCTTTCATACAACATTATTCGTAGGAATAGAGAAGCTGAATGGGTTGGGAATTAACAGTCCTGCACAGGGAACAAGAAGGATAAGGGTACGTGCCTGTTTGTGTGTATTCTTCTCCCCCAGCAAAGGGGTAACCTGGGCAACCCCTAACACCTCTGAAGATCCTCTCACAGCTCAGAGCATTATAGGCCTTCCACTCTAAAATCCATACCTGCTATTTCTCCTTTCCTGAGATAAAATTATCTATGCTTTAATCCAAGCGTACTTTCTATCCCAGGGATCCTGTGTTCTGTAATTTTTTTGAGTGTCTGGCCTCAGAGTTCCCCATCTACCCATGTCACAGCCCACATTTTTCTTGCTGAAATTACATTCTAACTCCATGTGGGCCAGTCAAACTGTGCGAGTGACCAAATCCCTGGATGTCTCTTCTCCTTTATTCCCAAAGGCAACTACCACCTATAATTACCTGAGCCTGCTGTCTTGCTTGGCTTCTGTCAGAAAAATGGTTTGCCTATTAACTTTGGATGAGATTGAAAACAGCATTGCAGTTATGAAAATATTAGGAAAGTGAAAAGAGGCCAAGTGTAGGTAAGAAGGCATTTACAGTAGCATTCTTCATACAAAGTGACTTATTTCAGCAATACATAGCCAAAATTTGCAATAGCCAGAGTTAACACTTGAATTTTTCTTTTTTTCTCCAAGCATTATGAAATATAACAGTGAAGGCTGCTGTCTCCAAAATAGATCAAGGTTGCCTTGACACTATCAAGAGAGTTGAAAGGTACTATAAACTCTGTTTTCAGCATTGCAGAATCTGAAAATGTTTTACATAATCAATTAAAACTTTGAAAAGAAGAAAGAAAACATTTTCTGAGTTCCTAAACTGATCAAGGTTCCAGCTGACAGCAAAAAATCCAAGGATTTTTCCCCTAAACTGTAGCTGCACATGTTATTGCTGTGACTGATTGGTTTTATTTTGAATTCTTTTGCTTTTATTCCCATACATCGAAAGCTGCTTTTATTCCCTATGTGATATCAGCAGATCTTCAAGTCTATGTCAGAAAAAAAGAAAAAAAATTTAAAAAAACAACCAAACAAAAACAAACCAACAAGGCTTTCCATCTTTCACAATCTGATGTGCACCTACTATCATTCAACAAAAGAACTGTCAGTAGCTCCATTATCAAGTACGGTAATAAGCTTAACTTCTGTGTGCAGTTCTAAGCCACTTCCCATAGGAACTACACGAGTGCTTCTCTGTTAAATCCTGATTCAAGATTATGGACATTTTATCTGCAAACTGCAAGGTGCTGCAAAATCTCTAGTACTGGAATCTTTGGTAATCATGAGTGACAATACACAAAGATGCAACTGTGATGATTAGAGCATCATAAGCATCTTACATGAAAAATGGAGCAGAGATGTGTGGCTAGGTAATTTCACCCACCTAAAGGAAGAGCCTTATGTAAATATGCTAAATAAGTATTACACAGTTTTTATATTTTATCTGAAACAACCTTTCCAAAAGATCCATATAATTAATACATCTCCATGAACAGGGGAACTCCATTCTTTTGGGATAGGTTGTATCTTTAGACCCAACAGCTTTCAGATTGACCTTCTTTAATTTTTATTTATTTATTACAATAAATAATTGTACATTTTGGGTAGATATCTCAGTGAGGAGATTCAGGCACTTTGTAAATTTGAAAAAGGTATTGTGCATTTCATATATATGTGCTCAATATTGTTTACAATTCAAGCGTTGCTATTTCTTTGTTTGGCACTAGCAACAATATTTACAATTGCATGAACAGAGGTAAATGTAAGAGGGTACACCTAATTTATACAGTCCATTTCCTTTCCGTAAGAGACCTCCCTCTTCCTAAAAATCAAATTAAATGGTAATATGCATTAGCAGAAAGTAATAAAATTGTACTTTATTTTTCTAGAAAGACTACATTGTTGACCTTTTTATTTTGATTAAAAAATAACAGGAATGCATGTGAAATTTACCAGTACTGTATCTGACTTATGAAATGCTCAACTGCATTAGAAGTCAAATATACAAAAAAAAATTATTTATACTACTATCTAATCTTTTTCCTTTCCCTTAAAGACACCCTTGTAAGATGTGTGCTTTGTCTGTACTGTGAAGGCATTTCTTCAATTATGACTATATAAAAAAAAAACATAATTCAAGGTGGTTTTTCTGTGTGCATGTTTGTACCTGCATATGCAGCCCTTGATAACCAAATATATGTGCAAACACATGGCTGGTGGCAAACCCCTCTACATATGATCAATCACAAAAAGGTATTGTGTATATATACAAAAATATATACACAAAACCAGCGTATCTTCAGTCTCCTTTACAGAACCTGTACAAAACCTCACAGGTCATAAATCACAGCTTATAAGAAAATATGGATTGCAGAGGGAATAGCAGCCTCAATGAATTAGGTTTCTTTCAGTTTGCAGTTTCTATTAGAGTGTACTTGTATATTCATTGATTAAAGAACAAAATAGATTTCTTCTTTCCTCCTTTTTTCTTAGCAGTTACATTTGATCAGAATGGTTTCTTAATCCTCCTCCTTTAAATATATGACAAGAACACAGCATGGTAGAGAAAACAAGTTCTGTTTACACAGAATTGCTGAACTACATCTAGGAAAAATAAGAACTGATATGCCCTTAAACTAGAAAAAAGAAACAAAAGAGATCATCTAGGCAGCCAAAGTGAAATTAGTGGATGTTCTGTTTTATTTCAGTGACATACATAAGCATTATTTCAGGGATGTACCAGTAAAAAATGGATACTTCAAGATTTTGATCAAGTAGGTACTGTTTCATAGTTGCCAAAAGTATCCCAAAATAAACCAGGTCTTTTTCATTGAAATTCCATATCAACATGTTTTTCCATTTTCTTGGCATTTACAGGAACAATCCCATGTGGGCACAAAAAAAAGAGAAGTCCTTCATGAGTTATTATAGTACATGACCTAAAAGAACTACTCATAGGCTCCAGTGTCACCAAACCCAACACAAAACACACCCACCACCGCAATTCTGACTGATGAATGTGATCTAACTAAAATGCACAAATCAAAGAACAGGCAGTGAAATTTTGAATATGTTACTGAGCTCATTTTTCCTGAAAAACATAGCTTCAAATACCTTTTCATTTATACTGTCATCATTCTGCCTGGCCTATTAAAAATCCTGAAGGATACCATGTTTCCAGTCAGCAATTCCATGTTCCTCTGTCTGAGTCTCTAAAATGTAGGTACAGCAGGGCCACTTTAAGACATCATTAGTTCTGACTACAACTCCCCAAGGGTTTGAAAATAGCTTCCAATCACTTAGAGTACTTCTGTTCCTCTTTAACATCAATCAAGAAAAACTGGTACACCAAGTCAAATAACAAAGTTCTATGGTGGTGGAAGAAGCGAAAAAGAGCCAAGTAGAGACTAACCATAAAGATTACATTCTACTGGCGTTTTCCACTTCACTGGTAAAAACATGGTACATGCTTTTAGGGAAATAGCAGAGATTCAAATGAAAAGTTAGAGGAACATAGGAGATGTACAGTACACATAATTCGGGATTTGGTGCACCAGACCAACAACTGGTTATAGTTAATTATGCTATATTATCCTTTTACTAGTCAGCCACAGTTAAATGCTACACGTCTCCTTGATTCCACTTTTCATAACAGACATGGTACCAGCAAAACTGGCAGGTTAGGATGTTGGAGCACTCACTGCTGATCAAATATTCATGAACTTTCTTCATTGTGCCTGATTTCAAAACAAAATGAAAATTAAAGAAATCATGTTTTACCAACATGCAAATGTAGCAATATCCAAATAGCCAGAAAGAGGTTTTACTTTTTTTCCCCATATCCCCTCATCTGTATAAAACAAAACTGTAGGCAACATAACACTGTCACTGATTTTTAATGGCATTACAATGTTAGCTGCAAAAAGAAAACAAATAAAATGAATTCAGAAAGCATTTGTTTTTTTTTTTCTCTAAATAATAAGTTAAAATGTAATGGTGAAACAAGTATGCGTGGCCTAAGGAAAATTTCAGTATGATAAATATGCAGCATAAGAAGCTCCTAATAGGAACTCCTAATAGGAGCCATTGGTTGACTAACCAAGACATAGAAAGGTATTCTTATTTGCTAACACTTGCTAATTATCTTTTAAGTTTCAGGTTTGTTTCACATGCAAAAATAATATACTTTTCTTTTTCCCACAAATACAATACTGTGGTAAGATCTGAGCTGTATTGGTAGTTATGAAAAGGATGGAGTCAAAGCTGACTCACAGCTTACCAAATATGTAACAAGGTCAATGACTACAGTGTAGCTTGTGAGATTTAGGTTGGGCATTAGAGGGAAAACCCAAAAGTCTTTAGCAGTGTAAATGAAGCACTGATGAAATGTCCAGAGACACATGGTGGATCCTCTGTCCCTGGAGGTCTTTAAGTAATATCCAGGCAGAGCCATAGGGAGTGGACCTGATCAAGGGCTTGTGACATCCCCACCCTGGGTGCCTGGCAGGACTGAATGACTCAACACAGGTCTCTTTCAATCAAAATTTCTATGATTTATTGATTATACCAAATTAATAGTGTGGCTAATGCTTTAATGCAAGACCTAGACCTTTGACAATGATGATTTCATACTCAACTTTTTTGTTTACTGGTTGCTCACTAAACTTCAGCAAAGTAAACTTTTACAATGAAATTGAGAAAATACTCCTGTTTAAGGTGCATTAATTCAAATACTGATAAAACAAGATGCCTTAATTAATTAGCTATTTGAGAGAACACACATTTTTAAGCGTAAATACAACACTAGACAATTATTAGTTATGTAGACATACAGATTTAATCAAAGAACGTACCTGATTTCATACTTGAAGCAGAGGGGGATGCTTTTACTATATCTTCAAATTAAAATTACTTACACAAAATGCAACCTATAATTTCAGTGTTTCAAAGTTTGGCAGTATGAAAAAAATATTTTCAATTTCATCTGCATTCTAATATCTATACAGAACAAAAGTACCATGTTCCTAGAGCTCCTGAGTTCACAAAAGATAATTTAATTGCATCATACATTCTATTAAAAAGAGTTTTAAAAACCCCAACAAAACATTGACCAGCAATGCCCCCCCCCCAGCCCCCCAAGAAAAATGTATTAATGTCTTCAGATTACTGAAAAGTTTTCTAAATTTATATTCTGGATTATTATGCCTAGATAATAACATTTAAACGTTCCCATATTTGTATTCTTTTAAAAAGTATCTAAACCGGTTGACATCATAGAATATATTTCACTTAACTATTACAAAATATGTAAAAATTAACAGAATATCCCAAACCTCACATTTTTTAGAATTTCAGATATATTACAATTGTTTTCTTACATTATTCAAGAATTCTCTTTAACCATATTTATTCAATTCTCTTTGTGCTAACAATCTTGCATATTACATTTTTGGATATCCTTTCCTACTCTTCTGTATTAGGCATCTTGTAATTAGAAGAAATATTGTTCAGTACGCATACCTAAAATTAAGGGATGAGGGCACCAAGCCAAAGAGAACTGCAAATAAAGCAATCTTACTGTCTGAGTGTTCTGGAAAGGCACTTGACATTTCAAAAGCTAAAATGATCCCACTTGACTTATGAGAAACTAAAATACATAATTTAAAAGCTACTTTGAGACTAATTTTTTATAGAAAATACTTCAAACATTTACAGTTGACCAAAACATAATTTTTATGTCAATTTATTAATTTTTGAAAGGACAATGATTACTTGATTATTTATGAAGTGAATCATATTCTCTCTGCTGGTAACAGAACAATTTCTACACTCTGTTCTACACTGTGAAGAGTTTACAGCCTACAAAGACAGCATGAACCTCTTTGTATAATTCATTACAGATGTAAAAATCAAATGCTTTTGTCATAATAAAGCTAACCCAGAATCCCAATTACAGGAATGCAGAGGGGAAGTACCACTCATTACATTTCACTAAATAAATTAAAATGCTTTTTCGATGCATCCTCTGTTCTTAGACAAGTTGATAAAAACCCATGTTATTAAATTTTTTTATTACATATTTTGCTGTTGAGTTGTAACTCATATTTCAAACTAATACAAATTAAGAATGATCCACTCTCTACTACTTGGTGTTTCAGTATTTGGCAAATCCAATACTTACACATGACAGATCTATTAATGCATATTCATAGTGAGACTTCAGAAATATGTCAAAAGGCAGATATGTAGTCATATGTGTATGAATTTGTATACATATTCTCCTTCCAATTGTTAAACACATTAAGCACTGAACTGTTTAAATTAAACATTTCATTTTTTTAATTAAAAAAATAAAGGTCTAAACCAGTGTTTTTCATGTTGCTGTGGCATTAGTAGTTTAATTTCCTTTTTATTCTAGTCAACTACATCAATATCTTAATCACTATTTTTTCATCCATTTAAACAAAAATCTCTTTTCTAGGTATCCATTCCCTTAGCAAAATCCTACTACAGAAGACTACAGAAATCATTACAATAATTTTTTTAAAATTTATTCAAAATAACTACACTAGTGGTATGTCTACAAAGCACTTAATTTGAATTTTTCAAGGCAGGCAGATAGACTACAGTGAAAATTAGATTTTCTTGAGTAATTTGAGTAATACTGGAATCCAACACACGAAGAGAATATACAAAACAGAATATGGAAAGGAAAATCTTCCACCAAGAAATGAATGTTTTTAAAGATTTAACTTAGTTTGAGCAATTAGGATGAAACAACTTGATTACTTGCTAAGTTTAAACAACAGTCTTTATGTTTAAGAACTGTGAATGAGCTTCTCCCTTTTGGATGCCAGCTGAAGAAAACAGTCACTTTTATTTAGGTAACACTGTAGAAACACACTAACTTTAAAATGTAATTTGTAAAATATGTTTTATAGTGCAGCAAAAAGGGGGATCATAAAACCGGCTCCTAGAATTAAGAAGAAATAAATACATCTGCAAACTACCAGTCCTTTTAAAATATGGTGCAATTCTCTACTTGTACAATTACATATATTAACAAGACTTTTGTATCATAACCCACTGAACGGAAAAAGACTTGGTAATTTTTTTTCTTCTTTTTCAGGTCTGCTTCTCTCAGAGAAAAATACAAATACTGCTTTAAAATTTAGAATTACGAGAAGGAATGTTAAATAATCCCCTCTGAGACTAATACTGTGCTTATATGAATAGCTTTAAATGTAGCAAATGTATGGATTTTTAAAAGTATATTGTCAATAGCTACTCAACAAACATTGTGGCTTAGGGGCAATTTTAAAGAAATTCAGAAGTACAATGAACTAAGTATAAAACTGGATTATAGCAACAGTGTGTTAATATGAGTTGTAACTGGTGTTTATCAGAAAATATTACATTTTAAATATTTAAATTAAATTATTCTATCCAAACTAGAAATAAATTTATGCTAAACAAAGTTTCACAATTGTTTTTGTTAAGTAAATCTACCTCTGACTGCAAATCAAGTGCTCTCTTAGAACAGGTAATCTTCCTAGCAGTGTGATGTAACAGGTACTGTTTGAAATGAAAGTACAAAATGACAATACATTTTGTTGGTAGTCTTTGGAGGGGCAAAATCAAAATTTAAAAAAACCCAAAACAACAACAATGACCCTAATGTTCACAATATGATCATAATTGCACAACTTACATGTAATCATTTATTTGCACTTTAAATCAGTCTTGAGCTCCAAAGGCAAGTGTTTATGTATATTACTTCTGTAATAGTAGTAGCTGTGTAGTAGCTCTGGAGAGCCACCCAGCACACTGGTTGTAATACAGGGGTTAACATGGGCACTGGAGGAATTAAGCTATATGATACTTTTTTAGAGCACACAAAAAAAGAAAATACAATTAACACCAGAGAACAGAAGCCAGATCTTGAGTTAAATGGAAGTCTGGTATTATATTAAAGTCTCCTAACACAGTAAATAAAGAAAGAACCTGAAAATGTATTTCTGGCAGTTCATGAAGATGTTGTGGCCATTTCAATTTTCGTTGTATCAGAAATATGTTTCTTGGAACTCAGAAGTGAGGTGCATTTTCCCTGAAGATTAACCTAAGCACTTCTCTCTAGTGATAAAAAAGTACAAAATTAAACTTTTTATTATAACTGATAAATTGCTGCCAAATTTCTCACCAAAGAATTGAAGTAACAATGCAAAGCACTACATTTCCCACAGAAAAGCTTAAATTAAAATAATAGTACCTGTGGATCTCTCTACAAGACAAATCAATCCTGAAGTACAACACATCTTTGTTTTCCACAGTCAGAACAAACAACTGGGAACAAACTGTGTACAAATCATAGGCTTCCGCTCTGTTCATCTTGACAATTCAAAAGTGAATCTACACCCAGCTTCCTCCATCTGGCTATTATACTACATTATTTTTAAGGGTACAGGTTAAGGGGGACAACCCACCTTCCAGGATGACAAAAAATAGTTTGGAAGTTTGTCTCATCCCATTGCTCATACAGAAAATCCTTTATTATGTACCATAGGACAAAGGATTTGCAACTGTCTATTATCTGAGAAATATGCTATTGCAGTAATTTATTTCACCGTATGGGTGAAAGACACACAGTGGTATCTCAAATCAGCTTCTAAAGAAAACTGCATGCCATTTTTGTGACATTGGGAATACTGATAAAACTTACACAAAAAGAAAATTTGGGGTTTTGGTAGTTATGAATTATATATGGTGCTGACAGGATTGTTCAAGAGCTCTTTTCTGCTTCAGGGATTACTTTCTATAAAGTTTTAATTTGACTTTTCCTTATTAATGATTTCCACAGACAGGTGACTGAAGTTTTGTATTTGCTCCTGAACATTCCTAGAAGTCCCTAACAGAACTAAAAAAGATGTCCTCTGATAGGGTTTCATTCCCAAAATACATCAATACACAGCTATCTTTCCTCACATTAACAAGCCTCTTGGTTTCAATGTCAACAGGATCCCCTATGGAAACAAAATTAGGTGTCAATACCTGCAAGACTCTATGTGAGCAACTACTCCAAACTGAAAAAACAATAATAAATATATAACCAAACAAGATTTAAATGTCCTTACAAAAGCTCTACACTGTAATTTTTCCTCCTAGCTGAAGGGAAATTTTCAGAGGTTTTGAAATATGTGAAAAGACCCCAACTTCTCCCTGCACACTCCAACATAAACAGTAATGTCATTATAATGGAGGAAGAGGTAGCAAGTTAAAATAGGTACTGTTGGTTTGTTAAACTACATAAAACTCTGAAACTCTCCTCTACTTCTATAATAAGCTTTCACTGATCCTCATAATTACCAGGGTTTCTATGGAAATATTTGCTTCAGGATTCAGAAAAAAATGAACATTTTAATGCCAAAAGCAAACAAAACTCCTTTACTAGCTGCTAGATTTTGTGAAAGGAAGTAAGTATCATTAATACAAACAACCAGTACAGATTGCTTGCCGCCTATTTACTCTTCAGATAATTGAATTCTTACAGTCTACTGGAGTTAAAGTTGCAATCTATGCACAGAAAACAAATACTAAAACCAAGCAAAGAACCTCAAGATTTGGCACTAAACATCAACAATCTGGCTGACTTACTTCAGTGAATTCAGGTTTCTGAATAACAGAACAAAACCTAAAGAGAAAAATGTTTTTGTGAAAAGAAAGAGGAAAAAGTTTATAAGAAAGCAATATATATGTATATATAGTAGTTAGATACTACTATGTACTGTAATATATTACCACCATTTTATAGAAGCACAAATATACATATATACATAACATACACAACACCACTAAAGAAGGTAACAGAGGCCCTGGTCCTTAAAAGATTTTCTGTACATTTACGTACAAGCATAAACATGGTTGTCACTGTTTGCTCTCACTGCATCACTAAAAGAGTGCAAAAGAGAAAGAACCACACACGGGATAGGAAAATTTAATAGGGGAAAGATTTATTCAGAGAAGAAGAGAAATTCGGGATTCAATACAGCAACAATTCAAAATAATTTTGAAAGACAAAAAGAAAGCTGTATTTATTTAAATTATATAAATTGAGGAAGAGATTGCAAACCAGTAATGGGTGAGGATGAAATATTTAAAACTCAGAAATGTATTTATCACCTGGTCCATTCTGTCTATCCATAAATGCTGCTCTTATCTCCCCAAAAATGCATTTGCCTTCTGAGGTATATTGTACAGAATGGTGTTTCAAAACTAGATTCAAAAAAGCTAATATTCTGAAAGTTTTTGTGAGATTAAGTCTTAGAGAGATTTGCTAATCCACGTGAGAAGCAGACGTTAAACATTCTTTTTTGAGAAAATACCCACAGTACGCTTATTCTTTATGATTTACATAACAAATGCTAAATATTGGAGAGAAAATGCAAGAAACTCTCAGTAGGACAACCTGATCCCTTGATAATTAAAATATTTTATTTTAAAATAGAAAGCTTATGTATCCTAAATATTTAAACATTAGAATTTAATAGTATCTAGGGAAACTATTTTAACATTGTTAGTGGTATCTCACTTCTGAGAAAAGAATCCATAATCCAGTTACGAAGAATAAGTGCAAGTTACAGTTATGTTTTTTTCTTGTGACAATTGGACTTGATTCAGTATAAATGCTATCTTATTCCTCCAGACTTCTACTTGTGACAGCTAATGCCTTATCTATAACATTTTAATATAAAAACTATATAATTCCATTATAGTTTGTTGAAACTCATTTTTTTGCTTCAACAAACACCCTTAGCAGAAGAAAAACCTTTAAAAAAACCCCATGTGACTTCACAGACACTAAATACATCATTAAATGTTGAAAACAGGCAATATGAAAAAGGAATAGTACCCATTTTAGAAAAGAAAAAGGCTACATATCTAGAGAGCTCTTTTTCAATACTCAGAATCTTAGAGTTTTCAGCAAACGACCACAGTTCATCTCAGCTCCTTGTGCCAAGCATTTCTTCTGGAAAGGTTTGTGCAATTACTTTACAGCTAGAAATAGAGACTTTTTAAGTTACACAAAACCCAGAACTACTAGGTAATGGAAATTTTACAAGACAACTATGAAGCCAACTGTCCTCTTCTGCAGGTTACTTGACAGACAACATTGTGAGACAAATTTATTCCCCGCACTCCGCTAACTGCACTCCTAGAAATAACTATTTGGGCACTTCGTTTTTTCAGAAAGTTCTTCAGTGATTTTGCAAGGCATAGCTGTGCTATGTGCTGGATTTGAACACTTCCTTTCAAACATTTTTCAAAGGTGACTTCTTTAGGAGTTTATTTTTTAGAGTGGTGGTGTTTGGATGTGCCTTTTCCCCTCCCCTGTGTTCTGTTAGTGAAAAAAGCTTGCCTGTTATTTAAAGCTTTCCTTAAAATTATTTTCTGCGGCTATAGAGAAAACACTAGTCCGACTGCTTTTCTAAAGTGGAAGTAAAGCATTAGACTTTTATCTTTCACTACTAAAAAGAATGTGGTTGCAAAGTAATTCTTAGTAAATATACACTTAACATTACTGCAAGATCAGACCCTTAAAACATCTACTCCTGTTTCACAGGCTAGTTTCGAACCTTTTTATCTTTGAACACAAAATCTCACTTTTGTGTTTCAGAGTGCGTAGCACTCTGCACTATTACAAACTTGGTAAGTAATAATTTACTTAAAACAAATTCCCAGCACTAAGGATATCAATAAAACCCAGAACTAGAGCATAAAATTGAAGAGACAGTTACACAATTCTGTGTGTGCTTACTGCCCTAGCTCACCACTCTGCATCTTCACATCAACCTAATTCATTTGACATACAGTCTCCCCACAGCTGAGAAAATCCCATTTCCTTACCAGTTCTTAGGAAAAGCTTAAATAAAAAACCCAGTAAGTTTAAGTAAAGTTACGGTTGCGACACAAATCAACAAAAGACAGGAAATTCAAAGATAATACTGACAATCCATGCTTAATTCATGATTGCCTAACAAAAGGGCAAAAGGAACTAATGTTTAGCTTGAACTTCACTGTCTGTGCTCTTGGGCCAATAGGTGTTTATCTCGAAAATTACAGTAATTCAGTCTGTCCTGACAGTCTAGATGTGTTCTAATGATTATTTAGCATTTAAAAATGTGTTGGATTTAAAGAAACTTTTAAACTAATTGTCAATGTCCTAGCGTGCAACACTCCAACAGACATCATTAATTAAAAATACATTTTGAGAAAATTATGCTAGATCTAAAAAAGGATATAATAACATAATTTCTTTCAGAAGTAAACAAAACATTTTTTGTATACAAAAATACAAAATCATTCATTTTGTAATGTAACATTAAATAATTTTTTTTTTTTTCTCATCAGTTAACAGCTCTCAGTATGTATATATACTTCAATTCCTGTTTGAATCCTAATCTCTCTGTATACTACAAAGAATATTTTTATGGTCAGAAAAATGTCAGAAAGGAATGCAGCCAATGGATACATTATTAGAATGTAGTGTTTTTTATTTAATCTTTTAGGCTTCCAAATAAAATGCAGTATTTTAGTGCACTTTAAAAATACTAATTACATAAAAAAAAACCCCATGTCTGCCTGGTAGCTTTGTATGCTATCTATCCTCTGTAGTAATTAGAAAAACAAAAGAAGGAAATCAATAAAATGACAAAGATCGCACTTCACAGCCTTCTCTAGAGGACATGAAGTTACCTCACACATACCTTAATGAGTTAAATAAAGGACACCAGTAATAGTTTTTGCTGTAATTATTTTCTTTATTTAATGAGTTATTATTGATAAATTAATGTATCAAATGGTTAAATTTTTTTCTGAAAATTAGCAATATTACATTTTTTCCCAGTTGAGTTACTAAGTAATTATGATCTTGTCCCAGACATCAAAATTCCTCTAACTTTCGTAGCATAAAAAATCTGCCACTGAACAGTTTCAAAGAGGGCTTTCAAAATCCTACATCTGTACAAACCTGGTGTCAAGATTTTAATTGTTAAAGCAAGGACAACTCAGGATTATGAAAAACAGAGCACAGGATGGTGTGCTCTCACCCAGTCACAGCCTCACAGAGCCTCAGACACTCTCTGATGGAGCCTGAAAAACCACGTGAGTGAAGTTGTTAAATCTTTGCAAGACCATGGGACACCACCTAAAAGGCTTCCTGAGAAGTCAGGCATGTGCTCCTCAGCTGATTTCCTCTACTGAGGACATGAGGGCTTCAAAAGCCTCTGGGGAACTGCAGCTGCTCTTCTCTCCTTGAGAAGAGAGACAGGTTTTTTAATAAAGGAGGTTCAGAAATGAACAGAGCTCGCAAAAACTGTAAGGTGCTCACTTTTTAACTTACCAGCCACCAAAGCAAATGTGAGAAAGTCTTCAACTGAATTGCCAGAAAATAAATGTGAAAAGGGTGATGCCCGGCTCAACCCTGCAACACTCTTATTAACCTAATAAACGTTCACTTACTATCACATTTTTAATCTAAGGCAAAATCTTGACTTCCTTAGAAATCATAAATTATGCTTATAAATTCTACTTTGTTACAGTTTGCTTTGCATTTTCAGCTCAGATATTAAAAGCAGAATTTATTTGTCAGGTTGGCATGCTGAGACATGCTGAAGATTATAATGCTGAACAACTAGTCAATAATGTGTCCAAAATCAGTCAGTACCTCAGCTGTTTTACTGGATCCTTAACAGCAAAAAATAGTTGAATTTTTAAGCGAATAGTAAAGCTTAATAGAAACAGTATCAACAGAAAATATTCTCAAAGTCCCAGTAACTGAGTGCAATGATGCTAAGTGACTGCAGATTACAACACAATAGTGACAGATGGGCCCTTAGTATACAGAAGAGAATGTGAGGCTGGATAGAGCTACATCAGCCAAATGCTACATTTATTCTCCACTCATTCATTCTCTGAAACGCGCCTTTTCTGCCTTCTGTCTAGCTATGGACGCTTCCTTTTCTCTCTCTTTATTCTTTCATAAGCAAGGTTTTCTCTCTCCTAGGTTTCTTTGCTTTAGTTTTTCAGTTGTTTCCCTACTTTTGGAAAAAAATCACATTTTCCTCTGAGTAACTGCAGTGAATGAAGGGTGAAATCAGTTTGAGAAATTATTGATCCTCAAAACATGGATTCCACTATGCCCATGATAACTCTTCCCACAAGAGTTGTCAGAGTCAGAAGGGACAAGAGTAGAGCCCCTAGATCTGCAGTACAAAGACAGAAGAGACAAAGTCTGCATTCAGACCCTATCCTGCACCTCCTGCCCTGCAGCAGTGACAAGAAGCACCTTCATTATTATCGTCTGGTGTTCTACAGACAATTTCACTCCTTGAATTTCCACAAGACATTTCACAAATTCAGAAATTCATCTTGGACAAGTGGTGTTGAGCTGAGAAAATCCATTTTCAACTCTGACAACGTCTGCTCTGCCCATGGAAATACAAACAACAGCAGACCAGAGGAAAGGGCAGTAAAGGTCCATGTTCCCTCTCCTCTGCCATACTCCAAGCTCTGCAGCTGCAGCAGCTGCATGGTGGCCTCATGTTCCAATACTGTGGACATAAGGTGAACAGAACTCTGCAGAACAACGTACCCTTGAATGCACAGTACAAACCCCAGTGAAGTGCAGGATTTGAAGAGGAAAATAGAAGAATGAGTTTGTGACCACTGGAATGGTAATTTATCACTTCAACATAGTAATTCTTTATTAAAATCTAGGCAGTACAAAGTTAAAAAAAAAAAACAGCAAGCCTGAAATTAACATCTCAAATATACCGTTTGTAAACCCTACTGAAATTTAGGCATTTAATTGGTAGATAGATATTTGAGAAACTGGCCTTATGGCAAAAAAAAATTGTCTTATTTAAGGTCAGAATCTTATTTGAAAAAGTAAAGCAGCCTTTCCAAACAAGCACTAGAACTTTTCCTATTCTAAATAAAAAATCTGTCCTTCTATGTGGCCTGTCAGAGAGGACATTTAATTCTAAGATGCTCCTCTCTATTTACCATAACAGCATTTTTAAAGGACCATCAACCTCATTTCAATTTTATGGCCTACAACAGGTGGTCAATCCACATTTTTGCTTGCTTAGTTATGCTTTTACAGCATCTAGAAATACATATATTGCCACTGTGGTGGGTATATATTTTTTGATTTTCTCTCAAATATTCTCTTGGTCTCTAGGACTGTTCGAAGGGGACAATACTCAGTCTGCCCAGTAACTGCCAATTCTATAAGGATACTTTGCAGCAAATGTATACACACTGACTTTCATACTTCTAACCACAGATACTTTTAAGCAAGTCAAACACTTTTTATAAATTTCCTATTTTTATGGATAAAGGTTTTGAAAATTTTTATCTCTACATTTCCAACACTTTTGATAACACTCCCTGTGAACTCTGGTTCAATCTTCACAAAAAATAAAGATATAAGTATATTACATACCATAGTCTGTGATCTTACAGGATACTAAATACAGTTCTTTCAGGTTCCGTCCCTCTCTGGCAATCACCTCCACACATCTGGAAGACACAGTAAAATTACTGTTATAAGATAGTAAATCACTCTTAAATATCAAGAGTACAATACACAGGTAAAAGGTACTTCAGTTGTAAAATGGACCTCAGTTTCTTCATTTTGCAAATGGATCCATACATTTCACTGAAATCTAATATGGCTACGTATTTACACTACAGAAAAATATTATTTTTAATTGAATGAGTTTATATGGATATTCCCCTAAGTCTCTGAAGTCTATGTGAGTTGCTTGAAATGCATACAGACAAGCACTTTGGAAAATTACACAAATGTGAATTCCCATTTCTTTATTACTTTGGAAAGTTTCTGTTGCAAACTTTAAGCTTTGACAGCTTTCTTCAAGGGAAAAACTATAAATGCACTGTAATGAGGACAAAATATAAGAATTTGTAATTTTAAATTCATGTTTGTATTTCTTCAGTGATTACTGTATGAGTCAGCATTCATCAGGTCATGAAATGCTACACGATCATGGTGTTCCAACACATTGCTGGAGAAACTTGTATATATGAGAAAACAGCTCATTCACTTGCCTTATCGTAACTGTGAAGAATATGCAGCGAAACACAGAGGGTTTTATGTTATTCTTGCTCTTTGATTTTTTTAAGCAAGAAAATTAATATGAATTAATTAATGAAATTAAATAGGAGCTTATTATGTACCTGTGACCAAGCCTATATTACAGTGCTATGTTTCCAAGTGCAGTGTTTATAACCTATCCCTCAGTAATCACAGAATCATAAAATACATTTTCAATCCTATTAATGTAGATCAGTTGTTTATTAGATCAGATAGCATGACTATTGTGCTATTTTCTATATTTCATACATTTTTAAAAGTGTATTTTATTACATGAATTGTAAGAATTTCTTCTGATCCAATATATTTGACTTTAATTTTCAGGTCAATTACCCAATCACTTACTCTGACACTTAAATCAACCCTTGAACAGTACACAAAATTAAATTACTTGCCAATTTCTAAGAAAATAAATATTGCTGAATTTTTCATACTTTTCAAAGATACACCTAAATCCTCAAGGACCTTTTTCTGTCATTTACCACCTCCAATAGATTATCTCCTAATGTGATTTAACTGTTCATGCTGGCAATTTTAGACTTCAAAAGCAACCACCTAATTCTTACAGCTTACAGTAAGGCAATAACTGAACAATAGCCCTTATACCTATTTGTCCTCTCCCTGCTTCCTTCTTCTAAAAAGTACAATGAAAAATAAATACTACTAATTAACAGCACACCTCTGACAGAGTACCTTAATCACAGTTTCTTTAACACTGTTATAAATATTCAACCTTGTAAATTGTGAGAGCCTGATATTTCGAAATTTTTTGCAATTCTTATCATTAGGTAAAGGTTATCTTACCTCATGAATACACAAAGAAAATAAATATTTACACCAGGACTATGCTTTTTTAGTATAAGATAACCTCAGAACGACATATTTTCCTAAAATAAGATAAGATTTAGAGCAATAAACACACTTTTTATATATGAAAAATTTCTTCTGTTCCTGTCACACATGATTTTGAAGAATATACTCATCTTTGTTAACTGGCTTATTAAGATAACTAAACCATGAGAAAATATTTTCATTATTCTAGAAAAATACTTCATAATAATTAGATTTCATTGCTATTACTGGTAATATGAATAAAAGGAAAATCATTATAATGTATTTCATTAGTATAATTTTCATAAGGCATTTCAGCAAACAAGATATAATCAAAGAGCCAATGGACACTGAGGTTAAAAGAAGCTTTTATTATCATATATATAATTTAGCAGAGAAATTATATTATGAAACACTTGTTACTCTTGGACAAAATTTCTGAACCTAAAAACTATATTGTAAATTATATGAAATTAATGTAAAGGTTTTCAAATTGCTTTTGCTATTTTTTTACCCACTAAGAGACAACAAAAATGAAGTACAGCAATCAGTGTCTAAAAATACCACCTCAAGGCAGTCAAGATGACATAAAAGACTAACTAATTTTCTCTACAACTTCAGATGCCCACCTTTTCAATCAGTCAGAGTCAAAGTTATATAATCTGCACAAATGCAGAAGCACTTGACTGTGTGGCCCCCTTATAAATGTATCCTTTATTACTTCCAGATAGTGCCAGCTCTAAGAGTTAAGGTTTTTTAAAGTGGCTTGAGTGATTCCAGTCCTGTTCTCAGTGACATCCTAGAGTCTAAATGAAATAGTCTTCACTTTTTCCTACTAGGAAAAGAAAACCTTCACAGTCTTCAGCTATATTCATTAAACAGAGATGAAAAAATCCCAAAATACAAAAAGAAAAAAGGTTTTTAAAATGGTGCTTTGACTGCCTCATTTCTTCCTGTTTTTTGAAAATATGAAAATCATCTAACATCTAGAAAAACAAGGTAATGGCACATCTAGTTTGGAGAAAAAAACTATATATAAATATAAATATTTATATATAGTTTATTTAATATTATTAATAAATATTAATAATATTAATATATTATATTAATATTATTATAATAAATAATATTAATAAATATTAATATTTATTTAATATAAATAGCTAAAATATTGAATTGTGAATTCAATTCACAATGTTTTTGTGTGCTTTCTATACGTTGCATAAGTCCATCTAATTCCAGTTTTAATTTCTATTACCCTTTCTATAGATCATCCTCATGTAAATCAACCTTCAGAGACAGGAGAAACACTTTATATGGCCTCATTTGCCTCTGCTCTATAGACAGACACACAATATGTAATTGCTTGTGAAAACTGACTTCTTTACAACATAAGGAAAAATAAGAGTAGTTGTGTATTTATTGCTTTTACCTTTTAATCTTTGTTAAACATGACAGCAAAGGAAAAGGTTAAGAGAAAAAAATCAAATTAACCTTTTCTAGAAAGCAAGGATCATCTTAATTCTGTTGCAATAATCCATCAAAATGATGTCAGATTATTTTCATATCTATCTTTGGAAGTATTTCTATTTATGATGTTGCTGAATTTGACAACAAAGCCTAACTTGAAAAAAAAAAAAAAAAAACAAAAAAAAAGAAAAAACAACAAGTGAGCATTATGCTGGTAAAAAAATGAAGAAAAGTTATTATTTAAAGCTGTGGCAAATTTCAGAAGTGAGCACATCAGAAAACAGAGTCTCATAAAACTTGGGGACTAACCCCTCTCTGTCCAGGACCTAACACAGACATGGTGGCAACAGATCTGTGCTAAGGCTGAGAGAATTTCTTAAATCTCTTCACCCAACGTTACTGAGGAGGCTTTTATCAATTGTACTAAATGAATTAAAATATAAACAATCTTCCAGAATGTAAAGAAATTTTTACACTCAAAATAAACTTAGTACCAAAAATGAGCCAAGGAATAAAGAAATAAAACTACAGTTAGAGCTTTGCTAATACACGTCTTGGTGAGAGCTGGCCAACGTTTAAATCTTTTCACTTCCTACTTGGCACATGAGTATCATTTAGAACTATGTAACACATTAAAATATCAAAACAGAGAACATGAAAAATTTTAGGAAGACACTGCTTATTTATTAAACCTGAAAATATTACCCAATAAATGCTTACACCAAGTTTTCCCTAGACTTACTCAATAGTTCATGAGTGCTGTTGTCTGACAGATTGTTGGGCAATTCAGTTTTACTTCATTTGATTCTAAAAGTAAGAAATTAGTATCACATACTGTGAAATTTACTATGCAATCAGGAGCAAGAAAAAGGCAAAAAGCACAAACTAGTTTGACATAAACCAGCCAATCAAACCATAATATGAAATCAATAATATAACTAAAAGTGTACCTACATACTGTTAATTCAAAATAAAGTTACAAGACTACAGAAGTTTGCAAGATAACTGGAAATGTAAGATAACTGAGCACTGTGATGTTGAACATATCCATGCTGAAAACATCCCAAAATTCATGACATTCAGAGACTAATGAACCTAAGACTCTTACGGTCTCAATTTCTTAAGATGTCCTTCTACTTCTGTAAGTAAAAAAATCTCAAGGTAAAAACAACACAACTATAATGTTGATCAACTTAGCAATTGCTATCAGGAGAAAACTCTCCATCTGGGTTACAGAAACTATAGAAATTTATCCACTAACACATAGTTGTGTATACTGCTCTTCCCACCTGGTCTGTAGACATGAAAAATTACTTAGGTCTACAAAGAGTTACTGGTATAAAGCTTTCTCTGCCAACACGTCTCTTCCAAAGTCACAAATCTGCATGACTGAAACATAGATATGTCTACTGGCAACTTCAAATTTAGGCCCATATTTTTGATAACTCATACATATAAATATGTGCAATGATTTCTTAGAACCAAAAAGAGCTTAAAAATAATAACAAAATTCTAACAGACTAGAAAAAATAAGCAATCTGAAACCTGTAATTTTTCTTCTCTTAGCCAATTGAGCCCTACGTTCTTTGCCCTGATTGAAAGTTTAAGGTTAAGGTTAATGAAGTAAACTACAAGCTTCTACCTGTAAGATAAGTTATCTTAAGTTAGGAAAAACGAGTGTATATGCACATATGTGTGTGTATGTATTTTGTGTGTGTGTGTGTGTGTGTGTGTGTGTGTGTGTGTGTATACAAACACAGAGCTATTATATTTCTGATCTAGATCTGATAACATTGGAAAATTGTATTGTGGCAACTGAAAGGAACTAATGAGAAAATATGAGTACAGTATTTGTGCTGTAAGTAGTCCAGGGAGACCTTGTTACAGTCTGAGACTCTTCAGCCCTGAGCAGAACTAATTGGAGCTGCCAGTTACTGGTTGTGAGTCTACAATTTGAGGGAGTGAGTGAGCTTCACCCACCAAAGAGGTATAAAACCACCAAAACATCAACATACCACCTTGGTAAGGTTCAAAATGAACATCAGACTGCTTGCAAGTCCTCTCTGGTATTTGACTGTATTTGTCTCTAAGCAGTCAAGTGAACACCTCACTACCTCTCAAATCATAGCCAACAACACTACTGGGAAGCAAGAGGGAGCTTGGAAAGAACAAGAAAACTAAAACTAAAACTAAAATGCCATGGAAACCATAAACCTCTCATGAAGAAATGTACTGTGCTCCCCAAAAATTAGCATTTCAAGCATTAAATTCAGGCAGAAAAAAATTAGCTGCACATGAAATAACACTCAAAGCCACTGGTTTTGATGACTTAAGTATTCCAATGGGAGGTAATAATGCAATATAATAACCAAATCTCTCCTGTAACAAAACCAAACCTCTGACCACCTACAGTCTTAAGAAACTGATGTAATCTGAGGCCCACTGCACTAGGAAAAAATAATTTAAAGGCTAAATCAGTGAAAAATACTAACATTTTACTGACAGATCTATAAACCCTTGAAAAACGTCGTAACAATGAATTATGAATTTAATACCCTGATGGATACATCTTCTTGGTTCAGGATTCTCTTTCATTGATCATTTTATTTGTATTATGAACAATAGATCTCTTCCAATGTATTTGTTTTCTAATAATTTATACTAGTAAGTAGATTTTTACTTGTTTTTCAGTTACCCTTGTGCACAGTTGTTACTGCCATTTTTGGATCACATTCAAAATATATGTTTTAAAATTATATTTAATTTCAAGACCAATAACTGCATCTAAAAGAAACAATATTAACTACAGAGACAGCAAAACAGGATAAGACTTGTAATAAAAAGCACAAGCAGGATTTGAAATGCACTTTTTGTCTGGAGCCAATATGCGAAGTGTCACTAGTTATACAAGTTAACAGCAATTATCTTAGAGAGGTTATTAAGTTGTGATTAGCAGGGAGGAATTCTTTAGAAAAATCAATGTAATTTAAAATAAGGTTTGCCAAACAGATTTGCCACTTACAGCCCAGGAAAACAGACAGTATTTTTTTTTTTCCATGCTGGAGCTTATAAATAAGCAAGGTGAGGGCAGCCAAGTCCCACAGTGTCCGCTTCTGTTCTTGTCTAGAGCTACTAGTCAGGTGCATGCCAGCTCCAATCAGAGAGCTACACAGATAAATTAATCAGCTCTTTGCTTAAGCTATTATGCCCTGTCTTTCAGCAATAAATATCTATTTTCAAATATTTATTAGTAGTCTTATCTAAAATTAAATGCCTCCTTTTACCCCAAATTAACATAAATCCAGCAAGCAATTAAACCAAGAAAGGAGAAATTTAGAAATTTGTGTAATTACAGTATCTGATTTTTGCATGTGTAGTAGTATTCTAGGTGGCCTGCAGTTCCTTTCTTGGAGGAACTAGATACCATAACAGAAATAATTTAACAGAAATAAATTTCTAGGGAAAAAAAATCTTACCCTGAACCCCTCATAAATCTGATCTGCCACAGATAATCATGCTTAAGTCTTGAAAAAAATTAAATGGCATCTCTTACTTTTTTAAGAACTCTAAAATATTTTGGAATTCAAACTTAAATGAAAAGGCCTATCTGACAGAGTCCTTCAAATATAGCTTCCTACATTTACTATGGCACCCTGTCTACAGTTGTAAGGAAAGCCCATGCATAATCCTTAGTAAACATTGTTTTGTATTATAAAAATAAGTAATAGCTTCCTTCCTGAACTGTTTCAGTAGTGCTTTTCCTTTAAAACACTGGCAAAATATTTGCATTCCTGATATGATACTGTTGAATTACTATACTACAGTGGTCAATAGTTCTGAGTCTTAATGGCCATCAGTGAGAAGTGATGTCTTTCAGGGGTCCATATTGGGATCAGTGTTATTTTATATCTTTATTAATGACACAGACAAAGGGATCAAGTGCTCCCTTTACAAATCTGCAGATGATGCCAAGCTGAGTGGTGCAGTTGACACTCCCAAGGGACAGGATGGCAGCCAGAAGGATCTGGACAAGCTGGAGCAGTTGCCCATGGGAATCTCATGAGGTGTAACAAGGCCAAGTGCTGGTGCTGCACCTGGGTCAGGGCAATCCCTGGTGCCAGCCCAGGCTGGGGATGAACAGATCGAGAGCAGCCCTGCCCAGAAGGACTTGGGGGTGCTGTGGGTGAGAGCTGGACATGAGCCAGCCATGGGCACTCCCAGCCCAGAGAGCCAAGGGTGTCCTGGCTGCACCCAGAGCCCCATGGGCAGCAGGGGAGGGAGGGGATTCTGCCCCTCTGCTCCGCTCTGGTGAGACCCCACCTGCAGGGCTGCCTCCAGCTCTGGGGTCCCAGCACAGGAAGGACATGGAGCTGTTGGAGAGAGTCCAGAGGAGAAACCAAGGTGATCAGAGGGATGGAGAACCTCTGCTATGAGGGAAGGCTCAAAGAATTGTGATTGCTCAACCTAGAGAAGAAGGCTTTAGGGTGACCTAACTGCAGCTTTCCAGTACTTGAAGGAACCTCATAAGAAAGATGGAAAGGGACTGTTTACAAGGGCATATACAGAGAGTTAGGACAAGTGGGTATGGCTTTAAAGTGACAGAAAGTAGGTTTAGTTTAGATACTAGGAAGAAAATCTTTACTACAAGAATGGTGAGGCACTGGAAGAGGTTGGCTATGGAGGACCTATGGATGCCCCATCCTCACAAGTGTTCAGGGCCAAATTGGATGGAGCTCTGAGAAAACTGATGTAGTGAAAAGTATTTCTGTTCATGGCAGGGACATTGGAGTGAAACGATTTTTAAGGTCACTTCCAACCCAAGCCATTCTATGATTTTATGATTAGTGTACTGGTGTAGAAGAGTTGCTTACATACATATTACTTTCTTACACAGTGAATGTTGTGGTGGCTTTTCCTGAGACAACTGTAAAAGAAACTATCATAATGTTATCTGTTAAATGCAAAAATGTGCAGATTTAGAAAATAAAGACTGCATAGTAGCTATAGACAAGATGGGGAGTTTGCAGATTGTAGGCTCTACTTCCATACAAATAAGCAAATCCTTGTGAGTTTAAAGAAGACCCTCGAGGTTCCACTGCCACAGCAGTGTACAGAGAGGGTGGGTTGACATTCAGATGTTAGGGCTGAATCTTCAGTTGAAATAATTTAGTAATGATGCTGCACATGGAATGAAGTTCAGAGACAGACCACCATATATGCTGCAAATTCAGAGAAGTGTGAAGAAGAAGAGACAGTCCAAAGAAGAAAACCTTGAAGTATTGCTATAATTCTCTCTCCCAGTACAAACCACACAAGGGCATACACCTGGTCAGTTGCACCAGTTGCACCTCAGTTGCATGAGGAGACTGGGCTTTGAGCAGCAGTGGATTTCATTCTTCCTCATGTTTTAGAGATTACATTTACATGCTTCAGGCCTCAAGGTGTTTCCTGGAGTTACAGTGGCTTCAGTTTTGATAGATTTTCTTTTTTTGTAAGTAGTCTTGTGCTATCCCATTAAGACTTACTATAGAGTAAGAGTAAACATAGCCACATAGCCTTTTTTTTTTTCCAAAAAAGCTTCCAAGTTTAATAGCAAAAGTAAAAAATCGCAACTGTACTGCCATGCTCTAACTTCCCATAAACGTTCTTTGAAGTGTGCTTTCAGAATGCTTGGAAAAACTTTAAAATAGTTCCATTAAAATGAAAAAACTTCACCTGATATTTTGAAAATAAAATACTGTGTTTATACAGCTCTGTACTTCTTGATCTCAGCCAGGAGTACATACATATGAGAAAACATTTCACCACATTCACTGCTTTATTTTCATACCACAGGGGCTGACATATGCTTCACTGAGCTTTGCATATAGGCAGCTGATCTTGTCTATTGAGATTTACCCTTTCAAACCTTTGTATCTCTTATTTTCTTTCTGATTAAAAAAAGAATCCCCAAACCTCTACCAGGTATTCATTAATGTACATCTTTAAAGACTGCCTTTTCTTGAAATGACACTCTATATCTAATGGTCAATGAGTCTTGGGGACTGAGAATGGATTTCATCAAGGATCTCTCCTACTAACTTTAAGAAAACAGCCAAACCTCTGCCTCAGTTTCTCCTTTCCAAAATGGAAACATATTCCATAAATCTGTTTTTCTATTGAGTTGTAAACAGATGATTTAAATATTGCAAAGGCTCAGTTCTGTGAAAACATCAAGTCCCTGTAAAAGTTTGATAAATATTCTCAATCCTATTAATGGAAACAACAGTATTCCTTAGAGTTATGGTCTAAATTTATGTGAGATGAACAAGGTTTACATGGGTAATTTCTTCCACTTGACAGTAGAAGAAGTGAAGTCTTTTATAGGAAATCAGGACACTCTCTGCAGAACAGTTTTATCATCACATCTGATATTTTTCCTCTACTGCTGAAGGACATTCAAGTTTGCAGTGAATTTCTGCTTATACAAAGCAATGACAGAGCAGAAAAAGAGCCAAGATAATCAAAGAGGAAAAACTTAAAATCCAGTACTCATCATAATTCATGTTTCTTTGGAATTGATTTGGGGTCCATTCTCTTTATACTTTAAGAATTAGAGCAAGTTGGTAGATCTGTTACATTCATTTAATTCTGCTGAAGTTAGCAAAACTGATGAAAGAAAAAATCAAGCTCAATGCATTTTTTGACAAATGCTATAAAGAAGGGAGATTACAGAATGTGAGCAATAACTGAATTCTGCAGTTCTCAGGTCTCACCCAAAGGGCAGCATCACAGCAAAGCTTGCATGAGAATTTTTGAATACTTCATACATAATACCTTACTGGAAATATTTTAGTGTATGAATTTAAGCATAGGAAAAAAATCTCCATGCCTGCTAAAATTCTAAAAGTCTTGATTTACCATAAATTACTGTCTAAATCTTGGTAAGAATGCCAAGGTTCTTAGAACTTCACTTTAACTTGGAAAGAATGCCCTGAGATAGCAATGTCCTTAAAAACAAACAAACAAAACAAACAGACAAACAAATGCAAGACCAAAAAAATCAACCAGTTTAAAGGCAAATTTCAGAAGCTTTTTATGACATGATAATGAATTTCTTTCCATGTGGCTGTCTGGCTAGCACTTCTGTCGCTGGTGCACTGCTTGGAGAAAGCAAGAGGAAACAAGTGTGATGATGCTCTACATGATTTGTATGAAGCAAAATTGCCTCCTTTTAACTCAGAGAATATACTAGCAAATATATTTAATGGAAGCTGGAAGAGCATTACGTCTTTGTATGTATCATGATCTTAATAGATTGCCAATTATAGTCTCTAAATGCAGATATTAATACCACCTAACAATGCAGAAACTTCACTTAAGGTTGTTCAATTTTGGAAGTACTTAACAGGTAACTTTTCATGCAATCTTACTGGAAAATAATCTGTCTAGAAGGAATATTAGGAATATATTGTGTCCCTTCAAACTGAAGTGAGAACACATGGCAGTTCTCAACAGCTGGAAATTTCATAACTGAGCAATTACAAACACATTCAGAAATAAGTGAAGAAACTTTTTTTATTCCCTCCTATCTTAGGGCCCCCTCAGTTTTGTTGATATGGTTCTGATTTTGTTAGGAATTCAGAGGGTTAGTAATTATTCAGTTGTTGTATCATAGCATATCTTTTAGTTTTGTAAAAGAAACACAACTTAGTGTTACTTGCCTGCACTTCTATCTCAGCATTGTCTCACTGGCTACCTCAAACGCTAACAAATTGTTAAAAAATAATAAATTGCCACCCAAAACAAAAGAAAAACCTAGCTTAAGAACAAGCAGAATGCTTTTGACTGAAATGGTATGAATTTGAAATTTTTTCTTCCTAATTTTTCAGAAGCATTTAACAAACCCAATGGTACAATATCATCTTCTAGCTGAGTGATCGGTTCATTGATGTGAATATCTTAAAGCTTGACAGCCTACGTTTAGATGTCTCAACTAACTTTGCACTGAAGCAGAACAGAAATAGTCATGCGATTCCTTCATGCCATCTCAGCTATGACAGAGACTATTATGATATGATGACAGTGACTATTATGATCAACCACAAAGAGCATCAAATGATTACTTAAACTGATCCAGCTATATCCACAAAAGTGTAACTGTTTAAACCATGAGAAATTATGCAGGTAATTAAAATCTACATATTAAAAAAAACCTAAGGAAATTTCCATGTGTTGCATTTTTGCCCCTCTGAAGACTTCAGGCAAGAATTCCATGATGCAGTCATAATTCATTATATATAAATATAATTTCATAGATTTTCTAGCAAACCAATATTAATAAAATACATATAAAAATCTATTAAATCACCTAACTGCAGATCTACCTTTCCCTACTTTCCCATAGTAATATTATATTGCATTAACATACTAAACTTTGCTGATAGTTAAAGCTTTCCAAAGAAAAGACAAGGTTATCCTACTAATCTTAGCTCTAAAATTTGGCAGTCACTTAAACCAGGTCAAACAAGAGTTGGAATTGTCAGCCCCTCTGTGCAAGAAGTCATTTGTGTCTAAAAGTAACACAGGCACATTTCCCCACTCTCTAGGAAGTCAGGGGAAAAGCAAAGTAACTAGTGTGTGTGCTTGATAGCAACAGTGGTGGAGGAGGAAAATGTTACATATTTTCCATATGTGCAAACCTGAGAAATCACAGAAGGGAAAGTGTACTAACATATAAGTTTGCTTTGCGCTTTTTTAGACAGGTAAGCAATGCAGACAGCAGAGCATGATGGTGGTCAGCTAGAGCAAACATGTCCACTGCCCAACACAACACTTCACATTTTTAAGAATTCATAACAGGTACCATTTGCCAAGTTGTTCTGACATCCACTGTGTTCAGAATTGCTCTCACTACCACTACATTTTACTGGGGTGGCAGCAAATTAGAAAAAAAAGTAAGACAAGATCTCTGAAGTCCATTCAGGATTTTAGTAACAAAATCTCAATTTAAAGGATACCTTGTTTTCTTTACCATACACTGTATGCTAAGATATTCACAGGCTGTACTGATAAAGATGATGTAAAAAGATTTATATCCTCATTCTCTTAATTCTGATTAAATTACTAGTTTTCAAGTTTCACATGGAAGCTCCTAGTATTTCCTGGATTATTGACAGAACACATAACGGAGTGGGTAACTCATTGCTAGACACAGTCCTGTAACATTTTAATTCAAATTTTTATCTAGATAAAAACCTTCTTTATATTCTTACTAACTTGTCTGTACCTATGATAGGCTCGGTCAGTTTGAGTTTCTATTTGTCTTTGGTTCCCAACATCCACAGAAGGACTGAAAGCTTTTCTAATTGCAAGATTGGAATTCCACTAGGAGGTAAATAGTCAGTGGAAGTGATTCACAAAGCACAAGCAATGCATTCATATTGGATTGAAAGGTAAGTTTTTACCCATTGCTCCAATTTCATTTTTTGTCCAGTACTTTCAGCAGAAGTACACAGGATGACTCTGGTTGAGGAAGAATGACCTCCCCCATGGGAAAAAAACATGTAACATTTGTCCACAAATCATAAATGCAAAACTATTTGCCATGGCAAGTATTTAGAAATCTTTAACTCCACATACAGAATCTGTAGGCAATGGCCTCAAACATTACTAGGCCTTCAAATTAGCTCATTGACAGAATTAATTACCTCTAGTACTGGTCACTTCAAAGTGTTGACAAAATCTTAAAATATATCCTGCACCAGCAAGCATCCAATGTGCTTATGGAGTTGTGTTTTAGTTAACATTCATCTTGGACATAGCAGGAAACATGTAAATGGTGATATGGCAGGCTAAATCTTTTCCTTGGGGCCATGAAAGAAATGAATTAACATTATTTAACCCCTTGAAGATATGTATCAGTTTCCTCTAAAACAAACAACTACCAAATTGTGCCCCAAAAAACAAAAGACCCTTCATATTCCCATTCTAGCGAGTTATTACACAATTGCATGAAGTTTTCAGGTACGGCACTTCATTAGTAAGTGGAATCCTAATGCCTTTTCTGATTTTAGTGACTTCAGGTTTAATCCTGGATTTAGAAGAGTTCACTTACTATTTCCACCTGCTATCTGGATGAATTATTCATGTGACTAAACTGCTTGGTATCTCTACTGCTTTTTTTTTTTAGAAAATTATGACAGTAGTTCAGCTTATTTCTGTCATAGTAAGACCAAGGGAAGTATCAGTAAGCAGAGCTCATACACCTCGAATTCTTCTCCATTGGCTTTAATGTGATTCCCATTTCCTGTTTTACTTGTTTGTGTGGCTCTGGTTGAATTATTCACTGCATCCTAGGCACCTCAAGACATAGGTGTTCATCATGATGAAACAAAGTCTGAGCATCTTCAAACTTAAGTCCATCTCCACTAATCCACTGAATAAAATTTACCTTCTCTGTGACTAAGTTTGGGACAGCAGTGAGACTAAATCAGTATAAAATAGCATTTCTATGTTAGGTGGAGCAGTAATTGGAAGTAGCAGATCACAGAAAACCAACATGACACCATTTCCTGTGACTACATCAATCAAATAATACCTGTCACCAGTCAATAATTCCTCAGTACAGCAGGAGCCCAGTCTGGTCAGGCAAGATGTAGCCCACCATAGGTAGAAAAACAGAGAACACATTGTATCTATAGCTTTAATTTTGATTTCAGCCACCACCAAATTCCTTTTTTTACCTACATCTTGTGAAGAAGGTTTTGAAGTATTTGTTTTCTACAAATACATTGCTTATATATTTGAATCTCAAACGCCAAGATTTTCTGTACCTTCTAAAATTGCAAGTAGTGCAAAATGTGACTGACTGCTTCTGAATGAAATTCTCCTATTGTAATTTTCTTGGCTCCCAGTTACATTTTGCATTGTAAATTATGAATCTTGGCTAAAAAAGAGATTCATTTCCACTGCATATTACAGTTAAAAGCCCACTGCCTCAGCAAGGTACAAGAAGGAAAAGATTTTTGAATTGAGTATTCACATTTCATTTGAATGACCTCTAGATGAGGGTTAATGCTTTTTCTTAAAGATTTAGGTATTTCTGATAACATCATAGAGTCAGGTGCAATCACTGCAGTGCCAAAACTTCTGAACTGTAGACTACTGAGCAAATAATAAGCAGATAATTTAGACTAAAATGATATTGTTTTGTCACAGTTTGCTGTCTTTATTATCTTCTTTAATGCTAGGTTTTTCAGATAAAGGTTATTGTATGTAAATATTTTACATATTTCAAGGTAAAAATATTAGAACTTCAGAAATGTATTTGAAAGTATTTTAAAGCATTAATATTTCTAAAAAGTAACATAGATGAAAACATACCCAATATACAACATCTGTGTATATTTATACTTATGTTAAGGTTTTTCCCATTTTTTTGATATAAGAATATAAAACCAGTAAAATAATGTGAGCAGATATTTATAGAGGAAAAAGTCTTACAAGATATAATCCCACCCTTTACTATCACCCAAAAACAACGTACTGCCACCTTGTGTACATAAATTAGGCATTTGTGAGCCAGTCCATAAAACAATGCTATTTTTCTCTTAAGAAGAACTCCCACATCTGTGAATACAGTATTTTGTTTCATGTCAGGGATAGACATGGTTGCAGTCACACTCTGACTACAGCACCAAGAGGTGCAAGTAACATAAAAAGCTGACAAGAAATTTTTTTAGACTACTCCTCAAAATCATCAGAAATAAGCAATTTCAAACATGCACGCCTTTCAGTCATCATGACTCAGGCATTTTATAGGATATTATAATGATCAGAGGCAGTGTGAATTCTCTATACACAGCTCACCTTGATTTCAAGTTGAGATAATTAGCTATTATCAATTACTTGGCAGTCAGTGTTTAAAAAAGGTAGTCCCTCTATTAAAGTGAATTTTAATTAATTTTATTTTGGATATAAACAAAAGTTGCTAATTGAGAAATTACAAGAACAGCACTTCAGTGAAATAGATGCAACACAAAAGGCATCTTAAAATAATCCATAAAACTTTGCTGCTGCAATATAATGAGTAATAATTCACAATCTTTAGCATGATTGAAGAAACTGAGATCATGCTAAGCTCTTGCAAGTGAATCAGAGCTAACTGAAACACATGTAACTCTTCAATTGAATCTGGATTTGAAAAGCTTTCTGTCCTTTAAGAACTCTCTTAGTGTGGGAATCAAGAAATAGCCATAATTCTTGGCCACCAATTGGCATCAGCTATAATAATTACCACCAACTTCCAACAGATTATTCTGAACCATTCTCACTCTCTTTTAGTATAAGAAATTATGAAAACACTCTCTGTCCCTGCAAAAAATACAACAGTGATCACAGTAATCTCAGATCTTGGTTTCTTGTGTGCCTCTCTTGTGCCTCTCAATTGGACACAAAAAATTTTCCCTTTTCCCCTTAGCCAGTTTCTTTTCACCAGTGGTAACCTGGTGATTTCTAAAATGTCTCTACTTTTCAGCATGGCTTGTCTTTGTGAGAAATGTTTGGACAAAGCCAGATAACTTTGCCTTCACTGCCACCCTCTGGGCTCCTTACTTCAAAAGTAAGATTCTGAGTCATGGCATAGAGATTTCAGGACGGTTTGACACACACTATCTTTCACATACGTATTAAATATAGTACTGCCTACTTACACAGTACCTTTCTCCTCCAGAAAGATCTCTGTCAAATGGTTTTACAGGTCTGTTGATTATATTGCAGCACAAATTTAAAACCAAGAGCAGTTAGAATAATTTTAAGCCTAGAAATAAAGATATAGAAATAAAGCCTATACTACTACAAAACAATTCTATAATCTAAATGTTCACAACTGATTTATGACTGCAGATGAAAATATGTCCTGTCACTAAGAGCTTCCTTTTCACATTCTTATTTCAGTTACAAGTATCAAAACCTCACTGAAAACCCAATGTCCATGGGATTATTTTTATTTTATCCAGTTACATTTTACAGTTACATTTTTATTTTACCCAGTTACAAAGTTTCACCACCACAGGTTTCCATACTAAATATAAATATATGCTACTGTTTGTAAAAATATCTGAGAAGCTCAATTGGGTTTTGTTTAGTTAGTTTTGGGTTTCGGGTGTTTTTTACATAAGAAAAAAAGAGGCAGGGTTTAAAAGGAGCCTTGGGTGGCAGCACAGGAAGAGCTTTTGAGATGGAACTCAGTGTCTGCATCCATTTCCTGTAGTTGTCTTAGATAATCACTGTGTGCTGTAGCATATCCCCTGACAACAAGGAAGGCAATTAAATCCCTACAAAGGTGGCTGCAGCCTGAGATGGTTTGGAAGGGTTGGCAGGTAGGAGCTCAAGCTGCCTGAAGAGCTGGAATAGGAACTTACTCATTCTTTTTTCTTAACCATTATCTTCCTTCCCACCTTCCAGGTTCCACTGTGTCAACTTACACTCAAAATAATTTTCATTTGTACTCATCCAGACTAATTTTGTTTAACATGTTGAGAGTTTGAAGTTTTACTAAGGGTGAAAATAGTGATGTTTGTCAAACACAGTGGAAAAAGGATTTTCAGGTTATGTTCACACAGTGGGAGTTTTTGATTTCTTACATAATTTGGAAAACTTCTTTAACCAGGTAGATTTATTACAAAGAGTAATAAAATAAGAATTTATATCTACAACTAACAACTAAAGGAAAACTTAGGCAGATGGGTAACATGTAAAGAACTAAAGTTTTTATCAAGAAATTCTTGAAGTACTGAAGTCATGGAGAAAAAAACAATGGATTGCAAACATCCAAGAATTTTTAAAGTATGTTTTTCCTCTTAGCGTAACAAAATAGAGTATTAGAAGAACAACAAATAAGAATATACTCCCTGGTTTATATATAACATGGTTCTAAACTTTGTTTATGCCTCATATAAAAGTATTCAGCAAACCCACAAATCCCCACTTAAATAACTCTTCATAGGCCTGTCAACCCAACAAGTTCAAGGAAGACAGTAGTGGCCACTAATCTTTACAGGCACTCAAGTTAGAGTCAAAGGCATATAAAGATTCTTAATAAGCTGTTCCTAAGGATTCTCAAATACTTCAGCAGTGGTCTTTGAAGACAATCACAATAATGCAATTAACAACTTATTACCAAATTTTGTAATCCCCTACAAACATATACTCTGGCATCCAATAGAAAAAAAATCAGATGAAAACAAATAATTTGTTTTACTATTTCATAGAGGAGAGATATAATCCATAAAAAGCTTTCAAATCTGCAGACCCAGGTAAATAAAACAGTGTAACACATTAATCAAGTGACAAAAAAAAAGAAACAAAAAAGACTAAGACATAAGGGAAAAGTGCATTTCCTAATAAAAAAAAAAATACATGACCTAGATAAAGTTTTACATAGGAAAAAACACATGAAGAAAATAATGTTTAAAATAATGCCTTTGGAAACAGTACTATTAAAAATCAAAGATAAAACCAAGCTTTTTAAGCTATGTGCTGTATCTACCAGTCAACAACCAGATGGTTACATTAGATCTGATGACTGCTGGGAAAATGCAATTGCATGAAAATATTGTAGATGATACAATGCAATTGCATGAAAATGTAGATTTTCCGCTGCAATTATGTATTACATGTATGTATTTCCCAAACATACTGTGACACTTTATAAGAGATTTCAGTGTTATTTAAAAGACCTTATACAGGGCAAAAAAAAAAGCTGCTCATGATTCCCTCAGCTTGTTATACTAAGCATAAATATGAATTAGAAAAAAATACAACACCATAAAGCAATCCCAAACCCACTACGTGTAATTCCAGTGAGGAAGAAAAGAAAAAAATTCTACCTTTAGAGAATAATGAAAATAGATTTACAAGTCTCATAAAGAAATTGTTACAAGTTAGATGTCTTGAAAATAAAAAAAAAAAACCAAGACTTTTAAATGTTGAATAAAGTTCTTAGTACAGTAACAGCTCATGTTTGTGGAAAACAGTTCCAGCTGAGTATTAACTCTAACATCTATGTTTGTACATGTGACTAGATTTGCAAATAGATACACGGATTCCCAAGCATCTTTATTAATAAAGGTTAGATAAATATGTATGACAATGTAGGGTCATTAAATATCGAATTTTTTATTGAAAATGTAAGTTGCTACACAGTAAAATGGAAGAATTTGTCAAATGTGACAAGGAGCCAAAAAAACTTCCAGAATGTGCGCAAATGAGATCCAGAATGAAATTTATTCAAAGAATTTTACATTAAGTCGCCTTCCTTTGGTATTTATCTACAAGTGAGGAGCAGGCAGACAGAGTTTGTATTTCAGTTTGAAACTTTAAAAATTGCAGAAAACTGTTCCGTAACAGCACCCTGAGTGGGTTTTTACCATCATTCAGTTCAAAAGTAAGATTTCCTCCTAGTCCTCCAGAAAGATGTCTCAACACTTCCCCAAGCCTTTCATGCTGACACTTATGTTTCAGAAAACTGTAGCAGTGTTCAGTATTCAGGAAAGCAGCTGAAATTCTGAATCCTAAAACATCCAACAGGAATGCAGGACACAGAAGAAAATCAGTCCGGCCTTCCAGAATAGGTGGGAAGCTCAAAATAAATGATAGAGGCTGCTATCTGTAGTAGATCAAAGGGCTTCAAGCCATGAATTAGAGGTTGCCTGCTCCATACAGATAACCCTTACATGGAAGGATGAGCAGCCTTTAAAATCCTCAGGAAAAGTCAGTAAAAATCAAGATTCCGAATGAACCTCAGCACATTGTGTATCATACATTTAGACATGTGTCATAGCCAATAATAGGGTACTGCAGAAATAAATATGGCAAATATGATTTGCCTTCTACATATGGCTTTAAAAAAAATCACAGCCTCAACATCAGTTCATTTATTCATACAGGAAAAATACATACTCTTTGCTCTTTCTGCAACAAAAACATCAATGCAATTCCTTTTAACTGTATTGAAAGCAGATGCTTCAGCACTCTGTTTTTTACAACTAAGATAAAATATGTTGCCTTATGTATAAAAATAGGAATATTTCTAACAGTGTGGTTCTTTGCCAGTTGAACTAAACAGAAAACCTCTTGAGAGCAGCAGTTTAAGAAACAGAAAATTAAAGACAATTTAGCTTATAATGCCAAATAGGGGAACACTCTTGAGCCCATTTTCATTAATTTCTGATACCATAAAAATATATTTATATTTAACAGTAGAGTGACTATTGTCAGAAGTCAGGAATGCTCTTTTCCAGTGGAAAGAAGAATTAATAAACCCTCATATAAGTATTGTCTCAAACTGTATTTGAGAATGGGACTAGCTTTCATTAGAGGAAGCCATATAAAAGAAATCAAGGACTATTGGAGAAATCTATTATTCTAAGGGGACCCATTTTGCCTGAAGCTGGTATTAAAACATCTTGTTTTCAGTGTTTCACGGTAAACCCATAGAAACAAAATTTCAAATAGTTCAGGGTACACAGAAAAGCATTACTTGAAAAACATGGGTTATCTATCAACAAATGTTTACTTTTTATATATTTTCTATCAAAGCTGTTGAAAATTTACAGCTATATTGACCTTTGTGTTTCAAATAAGACGTTTTGCTTTAGTCAGAACAGTCCTAGAAAACTAAAAATTACTCCTGACATCTTGTCAAAAATATTTGTAGCTGTATTTTGTCACAGATTTTGAACAGGGAATAGATTTTTCCTTTCATCCATCCATTATGCAAGTGTTTTGGTCCTAACCATCTAAACCTTTTTCAACATCACAGAAAGAATGGACACAAGTCTCACTTTTACTCCCACACTGAATTCTTGTTTTGTACTGCATACTCTGAAGCAAAGATCCTTTGGCATATGACTTGGGGCACATCTCTTTTTTTTTTTTTTTTTTTTTTTAGTGGCTTTTTTTCGTTTGATTTCAGACTCTTTTCGCTTTTCATTACCAGAAGGGACAACAATGCCTCCAGCCACAGCCAACACAGCCAAGGGTAAAAGTTATCCATCTAGAAACTCAAGGTACAGTAACCCACAGATAGGTACTATATATAACCAGGTACTATGTGTACTAGCACCAATTATTGTTGGTAGCATACAAAATAATAACATCTACACAGGACTACAGGACAAAACTGAAGGCCACTGAAGACACACTAGAATTAACCAATACTAAATACTTTCAAATACAATCAGAATCTATGTTGCAAATAAAGGACCCTAGACCTTCATCTAGAGACCTCAGTCTGTTTAAGAATCATACTAGAAAAGGAAGCATCCTGGATTAATATCACCTTCCATCAGGGCTAAAGGGTCCCCAGCCAATAAATATGTCGAATGCCATCCTTTTATTTTTTTAACTATATGGCCATACCAATGAGTTAAAAACATCCAAAAAACCAGCTGACTCTTTTCAGCTTTTGATCAGCACACTACTGAGGCTGCTGTATTCTTTTCTTCTCACCTTATCACCGGGCTATTTGCCCTTTCTTAAACAAGCTCTGGAAGAAGCTATTCAGTTCTATGATTCTATGATATAAAGTGGGTTAGAATAGAAAGATGAGGAAGATAACTGCTGACAAGTCTTCCTGACAGACATATAAAAAAAGATTTCCACAATTTGACCTTCAGGGCCTCATGGATTTACTCTGTTGCTGGTTCAGATTCATGATGAATGATAACAAAATTTCCTCTGCCCAAGCAAAACCAAGTATGTAGTTCATCCAGCTTCATACTGGGATGAGCAAACTATTTGTCTATACTCTAATTAGCTGGAACCAAAAGAACAAGTAAATGGCTCCCTCCATCAAGTAATATGGAAAGCCATCCATTAACAACTCAGATAAAAGCCATCAAATGTTCAGATCCTGTGTAAGGAGGAGAAACTATTTTCTTCTTTCATGAGTCTTGAACAGCCTACAGAAATCCTTAGCACTGCAGTCAAAAACCTCAGGTCTGTCAACCACCTTGACTTAAAAGTCTGAAGCACAAAGCTTGTTGGGAGACTAGTAAGACTGCCTACAAAGAAATTTTGAGCATATCCAAATTATAGCTGCAATTATCCAAGCCAAACTTAATAAAATAAAAGCTTCTAAATATCAGACAATGAAAAGTACATTACCATCTTAACAGATAATTGCAAGAAAAAGAAGGTACCAGAACAGAACAGTCACGATCCAGTTGCAATATCCTTTCTGCAAAATACAGCATATTCACTGCCAAAGAAGCAGAGAAACTATCAATCTACAGGTCCTTATCCTTTAGCAACTCCTCTAAAGGCCTGTTATACAAGTGAGTCTTTGGATTTGAAAGCTACCTCTATTCTTTTGCACCCAAGTTCCTTGCAGTCCCTGAAGACCAGAGGTGTCAACTGTAAATCTGTTTCTTTGAAAAAACATAACATGCAAAATATTAAGATATTGAGGGTTAGGAATTAAAATAATTTGAACAGAGGTTAAAACACAAGCCAGGTAAGCCAGCAAGAACCTCATGTGGCTTAATATGCTGAAATGTTCCTAGACTGTCCTTGATACCAATTTAATGTTAAAACCTGCCTCTGGAGGAAGGGTTACTGAGGTTCTTGCTAATAACAGATCCCTTGGGGTGGAGTAGAGTGAAAGGACACTGAACAGTGCTGTATTTTCAATTTAGTATGAGAATCATGCTGATAACACAGTGATGCTTTAGTTGTTGCTGAACTGTGCTTACCACAAGTCAAGCTCTGCCAGTGTGGAGGCGCACAGGGAGCTGGTTGGGAGCACTGCCAGCAGAGCTGATCCTAACTGGCCAAAGGGATATTCACAGAATATCATGCCCAGTATACAAACCAGAGGGAACTGACCAGAAGGGTCCCAGCACTGCTGGGGAATAGGCTGGGCATTAGTCATAAGTGGTGAACAACAGCATTGTGCCTCACTTCTTTCTCTTGGGTTTTATTTGTCTCATTTTGTTGTATCTATTTTCCTTGCAACAGGAATAATAGAACAGCAGGAACAGTAGTGCTGTAGAACACTACTACTACTACTCCTATTACTGCTGCTATTTTATTTCAATTATTAAATTGTTCTTATCTCAACCCTGGGGTTTTGCCTTCCTTCAGATTTTCCGCTCTCTTTGGATACTGGGAGTAGGTGGGGGTGCAAGCTGCATGGAACTTAGTTGCTGATTGGAGTTAAGGTATGACTATTTTCTACTTTTACATCGTAAATTGGGCATTTTTTTTGGTGCACCACTACTACTTAAAATGCACCCCAAAGCATTTTAAAGTGAGCTAAAGCTCATAAAGCAAAAATTTTCTCTATGCAGAAGTCATTCAGATGAGCATGGCAAAGGTACCATGCAAATGCTTACTGAAAAATATGCCAAGCTGTCAAGAATCCTTTGTTCACTGAGTTACCCCAAACCAGTGATGCTTCTCTGATATTTCAAGAACTGCTGCAAGTACTGTGCATGGAAGTCCTTTTCAGGTGAAGGCGACATGCCAAACAGATGCTTGAGCATAACATGTTGGTGATTTTAAGGGCTCTCTATTACTCTGGGCATATTTGGACCACCAGCATGTTACTGAGAGAGGCATTCTCTCACTTAGACAAACCAGCATCTCTACGAGATGACTACCTGCAGCATGGCTCCAGTCTTACTGAGTATTTTCCCCAGAAGTAATTGTGTATTACAAGTCCCTCTTAGTCACAGTGCACAGGGGTATGAGCTGCTGAAACTCCTAGTTAGAAAGCATTGGCTACTTGGCTAATCTGGACAGGTTTTTAGCTCTGGGGCTTGGTGATTTATTGTCAAGGGAGCAGTTAATTACAAATGCATTTGTTAAATTAATGCATCTGTGAAAGCTGCTGCAGCTGATTCAATACTGTGTAAACTCAGCCCCCTCAAAACATACAGATATTTTTGTAATATAGTCTACACAAACCAAAGCAAAAATATTTTCTAGTAAGACATATTACACAAATGTTCACTTTCAAAGTAAACATCAAACATGCATGTGGCTCATTAATTTCTGTGATCTGAGAAATGCTGCCTTTTCTCATTTATACCTCAATAAATCTTACCATCAATAAAATCAAATAGCTGCACAGGAAACTGGGAAAACAATTCTGAAGGAAAACAGCAGTTCTGTTCAGCCTACTTGGCTGTTAAAAATTGTAAGCTTAAAGCATGAAGAGAAAGGGCAACCAGGCGTAAATGTGACACATTCTCATTTCTGGTCAAGTGACAACGCACTTACTTTCTCATCCAGACAGAGATGTTAAAAAGGGCCTATCAAAGGGCCAAGCTAAAAGCATTACTGGAATTTCAGGCACGTGTTTCTACAACAGACATTAAAATGAAAAATTTTAATACATTTCAGTTCTCCATTCTCAAAAACTAAAAATTTATTTAGACCCCTGCCTTGCAATGAATCATTACAGATATCTGGAGCAATAGCAGAAAACCTGCAATCCTACTCTTTGGATCTATCTTTCATACACTGCTGGGATAGCAGCAGCATTCAGAAACTCCCCCACTGAATATTGGTGTGAATTACTGTGGGAAAGGCTACAAAAACAGCTAAAGATCATTTGAGGAAGAAAAACAGATATATTAGCAATTTTCAGGTATCACTTTCTCTCTCTATGTTTAAGGTATTATCCCTTGTCAGAAGATCACTCAAATTTTTAAATGTTTTTAAAAATTTACAGATACTTCAATATAAATAACAGAAGAATCAAGAAGAAAAATCAATAGAGACAGGGTACAGAATTCTTGTGGTCCAAATGATTACCTGAGACATACTGAGATACTCTGCTTACCAGCGCAAAGAAAAAAAACCAACAAAACACATATTGTACAATATGAAAACCTAAATCTTTCTTTTTGGTGAATAAAATAGTGGCTGCTCTGAAAACAACTACTTTATGACAAAAGACGAAATTTCTTGAACTTTTTGCACTGCTTAAAAAATAGAAAGCATAATTCCATATATCCACCCTAATTTTCTCAATCTTAAGTGACTTTTTAATAATGACTTGATTATCAAGCAATTAATATAAAAATTATTTTTTCAATCACTCAAAGCCCATGAAAACTAAATGTTATAATCAGTATTATTTATGATCATATGTAGAAATCCCAGTAATTGGCATACTGGTCTGATTAAATCTTTAAAGTGTGGACATAAAAGAATGCATAAAGGATAAAAAAACCCACTGCTTGTTGTACCCTCTTATATTGTCATGATTATAAATGTATCTTAAATATATAAATCATAAATATATAAATCTTAAAATATAAATCATAGAAACATATGATTATGTGGCAGAAAAAAACATCAATTAGAATTAGAATTAATTAGAATTGAACCTATAGAAATGTATGAAATCAGATTTACAAGAAGTAAATCTGACCTTTAGGTAATAGTAAAACTATTTTAATAATGTAACTACATTTTTGATGTATCTGTTATACTTGATTCACTGAAAACATATGAAAATATGTTTTTTAGATTAGGCATTAATGTTTTTTAGATTAGACATTACATGATAAAGCTTTGTTCTAGCAGACATTGGTTCTAAGGCCACCTCACTGGGTGGGGGCTAGAAGTTTTCTTTGAGTTATTTAATGACAGATATTATAAACAAATCCACATGGCAAGATGGTTTAGTTAGTTTGTTTGTTTGTTTTTTAATAAAGCTCCTTTTAAAGATCTGGATACTACAGCTGTTTGATTCTTGAATGCTAATTGAAGTGATTTATTAGAATTACTATCTGGAGATATTTTTCATTCATAAATTTAATTCCTGTGTCAGTAATACTTTAATTCATTTAATTTTAAAGGACTAAAAAAAATTAAACCATGAAAGAACAAATCATGATGATAAATTTAAAAATCCTGGATACCAAAACACCAAGCACAAAAAATATTAAGAATAAACATGCAAAAAAAAGGTTGCCATTTTTTTTACATATCTATTACAATGCTTCATTTTTGTTTTTCAAAAACCCAATGATTTCTCCAAGATAAAGTAAGCAGAGGAGAGCTGTAGTCAGCACCACAAAGGCACTCCCTTGGCACTCCAAACAAACAAGCAGACAAATTAAAACAGGAAAATGATGAAGTTTTTAATTTTAAATGCTGTCAACTCTACAAATACAGTGTAAATAATTTTAAAAAAACCCAACCAAATACCAAAACCACCACCCAAACCCTATTTTAAAATAAAATATTGTTGTTGTTCAGTGTTATAGACTAATGAGAAATTACAGCTGTACAAGTTTTCAGCTTGGCAACCAGTAAATTAGTCTGAACTGATCAATGATGGCAGAAACATACCTGAAGAATAATTGTATTATTATATGTCCTGATTTGCCTTGTGCTTGCTTCTACATCCAGCTTCTCTTTTGCAGAGACTCAATCTCTGTAGTTAATGCTTACTTGTGCCCGCATTTCATTCAAACCACAATAAAATCATTCATACTGAAATCACCACAGTCTATATTTGTTTATTTATTCATGAAATGCTTGATATTGAAAAGCATGCATTACAAGACAGAGTAATGCACAGGAAGTTTTCCAGGGATCTTGAGCACTTTCTCATGAATCTCCAAAACAAGATTTAGAGAGACAAAAGCATATCCAAGCTGTTTCCTGTCCTTCCACTGACATGATTTGCAGATGCATCCATAATCTCCCGTCAACAGTACAGAAAGAAAACACACACACATCTACTAATTTCATCAATTTATCTGACCTCTAACAATCCTAGATACCCATAGTAGTAACAATGAAGTATCCCTTCCCTAGCTATTTCAGTGTTTAAATTGATGATTACCAGAAACACTTATGGGCAGCAATACACAGCAAAAATTGCCTCCCCATTGCCTTTCCAATGCTGCAAATCAGAAAAACAGGAACAGAACACAAGGCAACAACCTGCCACAGTGCCAATATGAAGTGTTAGAAAATGAAACATAATAATAAAGAAAAACTTCTGTAACAAGAAGTAAATCTGACTTGCCTCAACAACATAGTAAATGAACTTGCTATTCCATGGTGATTTTCTCCAAGAAAGTGCACATGTTCTCATAATTGTTAAGGACCAGAGATCAGCTAAATAGCTACTTTTGCAACTTTCATCATTAAAATGTTAGCCATAAACTATTTCACACTTCATATCTCCTCAGAAAACTACTTTCTCTTTTGTGTATTTCCTTTCTACACCATGAGCACCCCAAAGAATACAGTACTTTTAATGGTAAAAAAATAATGCAAGAATCAGTCAATTGGTTCCAATTTTTCTTAAAAGGCAGTTTTGTCCCCTTCATATTTGCAGAAAACACATTTTCTAAGAAATCTAAATAATTTTAAGTTCATACATAGTGACTCTGTGCAGGGAACTCAATCTTGATGGATTATGCAAATTTTTATTACTTGGTCCTCAATTTGGGATGAACAATTCTATCAATCATATTTTTCATACTGGGGAAGAGGAGATTTTGTTTAAATGTTAAAATCTATTTAAAGAGATATGTAGATATACAACCATATTCAAGGACACACCTCCAATTAGTTTGTGAGATTTAGTAAAAATATTATTATATGGACTTTTGCATTAGAAATAAAGCTATTTAAAATTGACTATGAACATGTGAAATAAATCACGAACAGAAATCACTATTAAGCATGTTAAAAAATACTAGTAAATGCTGTTTTGTAGATATCTAAATGCTCATCTGAACACAGCTATCCACACACTCCCTGTAAATGAAAAAGCTCTTGAGCTTTCTCCTAATCATTTTCTAAGAAAATGTAAAGAATACAAATGCAATTAAGTAAATATGCAAATCCTAAAATGAAAAACAAAGTCCAGGTTCCCCCTGCAGAGCACAGTGAAGTGCTGTGTAGATGCAGACAGGGCTCGTTGGGAGGGCAATCAGCCACTGTGCTGGGCTGCAGTAATGCAGGAGGTCCCTTGCTTACCTGGAGCACTGCACTGTGTCATATAAATATAGACTTCTCCAATATTTAGTTACAAATTGCCATGCTTTGATAGTTGGCCCCCAAAGAGAAACATCAGGTGAGGAACTATAAGTAGAGATGTAACAAATAGTATACGAATCTTGGCTTCCTGCTTGCTAATTTGATTTTGATAAGCATGAAGTGGTGTTTTCTGATGAGAAAGTGCACCATGTTGCCTGTTCTGCATGCTGATCTGCATGATGACTTTGCCCCAGTAGAGCTCTCAGTTCTCATCAGAGTTGGACAATCAAATTGTTCTTTCCATTTTTCCATTCTAACCCAGCTCTGGCCTCAACATTTTAATTGTATTTAAATGCAGAAATTTAAAAGCAAGAGTCATTTTTCACCTGTTTCTGCTTCTCCTGGTGATTTATTTGTAAGGAGAGTGATGTGCATTTCATACTGCAAAAAACTAGCAGAATTTCTTTCAGCTTTCTTCTACTTTCTCACAACCTAGGCAACCTAGGTGCAGATAATCACTGCTGTTCTCCTGAGGGTGTAGCAAAAACGGGGGGGGGGGGAAGGGCAGAGGGGAGAGAATGGGAAAGAAAATAGAAGGGTGAAGGCAGAGGAGAGGGATGAAAGTGAGAATGAGGAAAGAGGGAGGGAGGGAGCTTGTCTGATATGAAAATGGAAGCAGAAATCTTGACAGCTAGAAGAGCAGCATAGTAGATTTAATATATCATTAACAACTGCATGACTCAAGAATTCTGATTACAAGCTTTTTAGACACTTGTCCTGCTCCACAACACTGGTTTTCCAAAATTTACTTTAAAACATTCCTGCACACACAATTGACAACAAAACTTGTATTAATCACATCCTTATCCATTTTGGTTACGAAGATAAACTTTGTATTTTACACATGGCAAAAAACTTTAAATACTGTTTTTTCACTTTTCCTAACTCATAGCATGCTCAGACGTACTTAAGAGTTCACTGGCAAGCTTTCAATAATTAAATATAATTTATTACTCATGAAACTATAACAAAACCAAATTGCATCTTTCTTTCAAAATATATAAAAATTTAGACTCCTCTTCAAACTAAAGCAGAGAAAATGAACAGGGATTTTTGTTCCTGCTTTAGTAAAGATAAAAGCAAAGAGAAAAAAGACTGGTGAAATATTTCAACTTATTACAGACTATCCAAGAGCATGATACAAGTGAATCTTGTTCAGCACTGTACTAATAAAACTAAGATGTGAAAGGCACAACTGTGGTGCTTCACGCTGCCTTCTGCTTGCAGCTCAGGAGACGCATTTCCAAAACAGACAAAATCAGCTCTAGATAAGACTTTAGCATTTAAATGTCAGGTTGAAGGTATTGGGCTTAGGTGATCTGATTCAAAGGCTAAGATGAAAACATGTAACAGATTCCCTATGTGTTAAATGAAGCTATTAAAATGACACTGATATATTGTTCTGCATGATCACTGAAAGGAAAAAAAAAAGAGATCTGTAATAAAAACTGCTCTCCTTGTGTTCTCCCACATTACTGTCAAAACAGTGGAATGCTAAAACAGGTTTCCTAAGAAGCAACATGGTATAAAAGGTTAGACATAATTTTGGACTGGTCCAAAATTATGGACCCAGTCCTAGTACTGCCTCAAACTGAGAACGAATTTAAAATAAATTACTGGTCTCCAGGTTAATATTGTTATGATCCTATAATAAGTTTCTAATTTCTTCTAATTTAACCTTCAGAAATTTAGTAACTGCTTTCTGCCTTCCTTTCCTTATTATGCAAAATGATGCCTGAGAGCGAAAGTACTTTTGTAAACTTTACTGAAGTGCAACATAGTAATTTTTAAATGCATTTAACATCTGAGAAACCTTTCCTCGCTTAAATTCACAAAAAGAGTTAAAATCTGTGCATATTTTACTCCTTTACAAACTAAAGGAATATTAAAAATCAATGTAATGGTTTTTGAAGAAGCAAACACCCTTTAAATTAAATTAAATTATCAGAAGATGTCAAATAAACTGAAACAATAATACAATGATTCTAAGAATCATCTAAGATTCTAAGAAGTTAAAGCTTTCTATTTTAAAAAAGTATTTGGAAATCAGCTAATGGACAAAACCAAAGTAACTGTGGATCAAATTGCAAATGTTTTATTGGTTTAGTTAGTCTTTCTTTTCCCAACTGACAGATACATATTAAACAACACACATACATCCATCAATACCATGGTAGTTGAGTCACAACAGATCAGGACTGTGCTAGTAAACCTAATTAACATAAAAGATCTATCACACGCAATGGTTTAAGTTTGTCATAACTTGGAATGAACACCACTTGGAGGAGGAACTAATGCACACATATCCACCTCCTTAGCTGCTATTGCCTGCATCCAATTTAGCATTTTTGGTATCCAGCTCAGTTCAAATGAAGTGCTCTCAAAGGCTCTTGTTTCCCCATAGTAAAAAGTTCTTCAGGCTACTTTGGCCTTAGTCATTTTTTCTCTGAAGGTTTTGAACACCTCTTGGCTTAGGGATTTCAGAGATAAAATTTGTGATGCTTTCTCTTTCTTCTAGTTTTATTTATGGTTGTTCCAATTTCTTATTATTTGTTTTTACTTCCTCTGTTCATGAGTAACTGCTCATGATTCTCAAACTTCTTTCTCTACCCCTTTTCATTCTCCTATGCTAGTCTGTTTTGCAAAATAGGAGTCCAAATTATTCAAGGGAGATGGCAGTAATTTATTCTGCATAATGTCAGCATTACTTACTGTCAGAGGTTCCAGTTCCACATTATCTCCCCTCTGTCTCTATCCACAGAAACTGTTATAATGTTGAGTTGCTTGTTTGGTACACTATTCTCAACACACATGCTACAAAGTACCACCTTCCGTCAAACTCTACTGTCCTTCAAAACAGGAAGGACAATAATAAAATTATAAGCCTCCTTATAATTTTTGTTTTTGTCTTTTAAGACTATCATGAAGATCTACTTAGCATGGATGAATAGCTCTGAAAAATAACATCCCTTTTTATTCACCAGCAGCATTGGGTACTATACCTTTTTTGTATCTCTTTCCTTCAGTTCCAGTCAGACTTTCCTGTACTTCTTATATGTAAATAATGACAATTCTGTACCTGTATGCCAAGCAGCCAATCTCTTCTGTTTTCACCCAGTGAACCAAAAATTCTTGCCCCAAATTCTTGTGTTGTGACCCATCTTACATCAGTGAAGCCTTTGGGGCTCCTCTTCCTCGAGATGCTAACAGTGTCCTCTCCCACCTTACCTAGCATGAGGTCACAGGGGAAATGAACAAAGTCAAACAAACAGCTGTCCCTGCAGTTACTGTAAAGGTGAGGGAGTAAACAGTGGCCTTTGATACCTTCCCCAACAAGAAGCATCTTCCTCCTGCAGCAACTCCTGCTGCTGCAAGGCACCTAAGTGAGGATGGCACATGGAAAGCAGGGGCAATGTGAAAAGGTGCTCTATTCAGGTTTGTTTTCCAGGTATGTTTCATAGTGAGTTAGTGTATTTTCTGCATTTATTTCATTAAGACAAAGTTTTTAAAGGCTGGAATAATGTGTTGAGTTTTTTTGGTCTTGTACAGCTTTGAGCAAATTGTCACCAGTTAAATATTTAATATCAACCATCATAGCAACAACAAACAATGATAAGTGCACTCTGTGGATACTGAATCTCTTCATAGGGTCCCCTAGAAGTCATTAGGTGTCCTCCTCCATAAATATTTAATAAAGATTTGATTTCCAGGCACTTGCGCTGTCTAAAATGTTCTCTTGAAAAGCCTGTGAAAGTACACAATTGTTAAATGAAGACCAAAGAGGGAGGGATATTACTTCTGCACTTTACAAAGTTTGAGCACTTTATGTCAAATGATACATGGTGTTATTACAGCTCTGTCTTGAGTAATGGTTTTAATTTTATATTTCATCAATGGAGACTGACCATTGTGTTGCTAGTAGAAGTTAGAAGGGTTAGAAGTGACTTATCTGGTTAATATTTTAGACAGAGGCAACCATTCTGCAGCTTACATGTTGAAAGAGTTAAGTGGATGCACCAGATGTATAATTAAGAGAAGAGACCATGAGGTGGCCTTTAACCAATATTATTTTTAACATTAATTCTGGTGTGGGGATGAAAAGTAAAGCCCAGGGAAACCAGGGTAAAAATCAGGATTTTATTGTTTTGCAGAAACACATTCATCATGAAATGTAAATGTTAACTCATGTGCATATCTGGAAAACATGCACAATCTTTGGGGTAACATTACCTTCAATCAGAGAAGATGGTATTACTCTATTTTTCTTTTTATTTATATATCAGAATGATAGTCTTAGGCATGGTGGTATGGGAATACCCATATCCAGGGATACCTCAAGCATTATAAATTTAAAAACCATAGAAATAAAATCTTTTCATATTTATTTTTCTCTTCATCTGCACTGTATATGAATAAGCTTGAAGACAATGTCTCTGAAGAGGCTTCTGAACACAAAGTAAATGAAATTACTTAGTTAATATCACATTGGGACCTCCATAATTATGTTTATTACTGAGTAGCTATGGTACTCAGTAACAATAAACACAGTCATTCTGCTCTCTATGCCCCCATTTACTATAACTTTCAAAAGTTTGGGTTTTTTTTAATTGTCTGTTTCTTGCTAGTTCTGTTGCATGAACACTACAAGCCAATAAGAGCTTTAGTGTGCATTCCCTTCAAGGCAAGGATTTATCCCTTCAAGCTTTAAAGAGGGATAAAAGGAAGACACTGACTTGGGTGGGTTTCTCACAGGCAGAAGATATTAGGGGAAACTCATTACAAAGTGGAGCAAGAGAGCATGCCAAAAAAGCTCTGGTAAAGGGGAGGCTGGTACACCTAGAGGTGACTGGAGGACCTGCCTATGCTGACAGCTCCTTGGGATCCCTCTGTTCCTCCCTAACAACTTCACTGAACTTGATGGTCTTTGTTACAAGCTCAATATAAATTCTTACAGCCTAGCTGAAACACGTTTTGCCTCCCCACAAGCACATACACATTGTTACACTAGATAACACTGGAATTACCCACTACATTGAAATTATTTGACTCACTCTGTGCCCTGCTGTTCTTCTGTATATTTTATCCTATCTATCAAATTCATCACTCAAATTTTATGCTCCATAGGTCAAATACCTGACCTCTGCATGCTCTTTAAGGCTAATAATAAAGACAAAAGCAATATAAAGTAACAGTATGAAAAGACTGTATCTGCTTTGAAGGTAAGCAAATATGTTTTTGAGAAAGAAAAGAGTAATGACACACTTCCATCTCCAGATAAAACTCACTATCTTTGTTGAGTGCTGCGTGGAAATGTCACCAGCCACAAGTGTACCAGTTCACCCCCAATAGCCTCTCCCTTGCACCCTGAGCATGGCAGTGCAGTGTCACTGTGCCAATCACCCCCTGGCACCTTGCTGTGCCACAAGCACCAGAGGAAGGTCCCAGGATGCTGCACCATGACTGCTGCAGGATGGAGCCCTGTTCTGCACCCACAGCAGCATGAGCCTTGTCCACACAGGCTGCAGCACTGCTGTACAGCTCTGCAACATTCCCTCCTGCCTCACCAGTGATCTTGCTAAGCTGTCTACCTGGGAATCAATTTCTCTGGCAGGGATGCTCTCATTAATAGACAAAAGGTTCCTTCAGAAAACAGGTTGGTAGAAATACATTGAAGCACGGGCAGTCTACTAAATTGTTTTAAATTTCAGCTTTTACACAAATAAACCAGAATATATAGTGTTTAAATGTAGAGATACACTTTTAATCCTTCACAGAGTCTTTGAACCCCAAAACAGCTGCAATCATCCATTAAATGAATTTTTACAATCCAGTCTCTGTAATCTCTAATTCCTAATTTCACAAAGTTTGACAAGATAGAACTTGCATTATTTTAAATAACAGTGCAGAAAAAAAAGCTATGCTATAACTGGGTTGTTGTTTGAAACACATGTATAACTTAGTTAGAAATCACTTACTGTACAGCCATATTGACTGGTTTGTTGGACAGATCAGTTTTACAGTGTGACTAAGACACTCATAGTGGTTTTATTTCATTTATAATTTAATTCCACGCTTTGATATATGTAAAACATCCTGAGTATATCCTTTTCATAGCATTAAGGGCCTCTAAATTCAAATAGAACGTCACCCACTTGTTACAGTCCTGTATTATCTAATGGCAGAAACCTTTCAATAACTAACAATTTCCACTTAAAGAAAAACCGATTGCTATCTGGGTGTATAAGAAAAAGAAACCATAAATAGGCACATTTTTCAAAAAGTGTTGTTGTAAGATTGAGGTGGAATATTCTTCTATACAGGTATTCTAAAATTAAGATCCAACAGCATTTTACTTCTCAAAGCAATTAAATACAGATTATCTAGTAAGAGAATTTTAGTTTTGCTATTTTCATAGAACCCCAGTAAAATAATCAGTGAGTGCACATGCTAGGCTGAGAAATGCATAGAACATTTGCTATGAATCAACTGCAGGGAAAAAAACTAATTATCTACAATCTCTTAACTGGAAAAAATACCTCTTTTATTATTTAGGAGGTAATTATTATATTTACTTTTAAATGAACAAGAAAATGCATTAACACATGCTATGTTAAAGATGAATAATGGCTTTCTTAGGGAAATATAAATTTATGACACTTTACTAATGCTGCAATCAAAGGAGCTTTCTAAATGTATTTTCACAATATTAGGGCCATCTTGCACAGTTATTTATAACTATTTCATATAGATTCCATTAGAGAGATCAGCCCCATCAAAAACTTACTGCTAACTTGAATAAAATGCCACATTCTTAGTTATTTAAGGCTCTCCATCAACCAAGTCAGCCTATTGGTTGATGATTTTAGACAACATAGAATCACTTAGGTTGGAAAACATCCTTCATGATCAAGGCCAACCACTAACCCAACACTGCCAAGTCCACTACTAATCTATGCCCCACATGCCACATCTGCGTATCTTTAAATCCCTCCAGAGATGGTGACTCCACCACTGCTCTCTGGGCAGCCTGTTCCAATGCCCAACCAAACCTTCCCATGAAGAATTTTTACCCAATATCCAAGCTAAGCCTCCTCTACCTCAAGTTGAGATCACTTCCCCTTGTCTGTCACTTGTTAGCTGGAGAAGAGTCTAACCTGGCTACACCTTCTTCTCAAGCAATTGTAGAGATGATAAGGTCACCTCCGAGCCTCCTTTTCTCCAGGCTTTGCCCCTCCCCAGCTCCCTCAGCTGCTCCTCATCAAACCTGTGCTCCAGATCCTTTCCCAGTTCTGCTGCACTTCTCCAGCCATGTTCCAGCCCCTCAGTGTCTTCTTGTGGTGAGCTTCCCAGAACTGGACACACAATTTGAAGACTCACCAGTGCCCAGTACAGACAGCAGTGATTAGGATTTCCTGTGCAGTAAATTATGGTATTTTCTCATGCTGTATCTCAAGTGGGTTTTAAAGGGTGTAAGTTATGATAGTAACTCTGGACATAAATGTTATTTTTGTCCTGAATACAACTTTCTAATGTGTGAGATAGAAAAGTAATTTTCAACTTCTGAAACCACCTAACTTTGTGGAAAAATAAAAAAGCAAACAAACAAACCACAAAAAAGGTAACATGAGCACTATTCAGTTGGAATCATCTGAAGGACTGAATCAAGACTGAGCCAGGACTTTGTATTTCATTGGAAGGATCTGCTGAAGAACAACATCATGAATCAGGCTTTTTATGAGAGGCATGATTTGAATTAGTTGACCTGATACTTCAGTCAACTGCAGAAGACAACAGGCAATTCCCAAAAGGTTTGTAATGTGCTTGCACTTATTTTTGATAAAGCAGGCAACTGGAACTGAGGCTTTTTAAGATGCGTTTTAAGTAGGGGGCTGAGAATATAAAGTTGAAGTCAACTAATGAAAGTGATCTTGAAATAAGAGTTCAAATCAAAGTCACTCTGAATTTGCTAGAATCCAAGTTTTGAACTTCTCTTTTTTTCCTTTTTATTTTCCAGTCATTAAGAAAACAAAATTTTGGTAAAACAAAATTTAACAGAATGAGGAAGAATGGCAAGAAAAATCTGTTGCAGACCAAGCAAAACTCTTCATGCTCTTAAACTCAGAAGTGATTTAAAAGAAACAAATACTGTATCAAATGTGTTAGCATAATGGACTGAGAATTTAGAGACAAAATCAGAAAGGACCAAGCACAAACTGAAACAAAACCAGCAAGGGGCAAAGAACAATACAAATTGTGCAAAAGGTATGCTCAGTAGTTACAAGAAAACCTGAGAAAAGATTGCTGTATCATTCTACTGCTAAGGAAATCTGTCAATATGTGATTCTGAAAGACAAGAATTAAATGCCCTTCTTACTTCTGGCTCACTAAACTTCACCTACGACCAGACGGTTAACTCAATTACAACAATTACAAAGGAGTGACTTGGATGATGGACTAAAATCTCTTTAAATCAAAAAGAAATCTTGCTCCTCATCAGTGGTGAGGTGGTCTTCAATTTCAGCAAGAAATATCCAGACGTTAACATAAGCTTTCCACTGGTGCGAAAATAAGACATTGCAATAGATTGTATAAAATAAGATTAAATCTACAGGAAGGTATTTTTAAAGAACCAGGTACAATGGAATACTTTCAACTAGAGATGAACTTCAAGCTTCATTTTCTATGGTTTTGTGACAATCTACATGCAAGTGGCTCTGAAAACCTCTGGATAGTGACCATTGCCATAATGTGGAAGATGTCAGAGGGTATGGAATATTATGCTGCTTCTGAAGAAGTTTCAGTAGTTTGACCTCCATCACTTGACATTTGTAAAACACTTCCATGAGCTGCAGTTTGCTGGGAAAACCACAGAACATGTAGAAGCACCTCCATGATTGTGGTTTTGTTGTTTTTTGGTGTGTTGCTTTTGATGTTTTGAACTACTCTTGCATAAGGTCAAGAAAGGAGAAGAGAAGGGATAAGAGAATTTAAAGGAAAAATAGAGGAAAGTAATATACTAAGGCATAAAATAACAGAGAAAATACTGTAGCCAGCTCTCTTTTTTCTACAACAGAAATTCAAATGGCAATATTATTTTCTTTTATGTACTTCCATGTCTTTTATGTATGAGAGTATTTTGAATGAGCATCTAGAGTATTATTATATAGGATTATTTCAGAGCTATTCCAAATCACAAGTTAAAAATGACAGGTAGGCAAGGTTCTCATGCAGTGTAACAGACCAGCAGAATGCCTCACTGCAGTTAGGCAGAGACACAAGTGAATACAGCCCAACTAACTGATTGACTCCCATTGTTCATTCCACCTGACCTTTTTAGCAAGGAACTCACCACAGGAGCATTAACCTGAGCTCCCTAATCCTTCTAACCCCATGGTCTGAATTTGCCTTTAGAAAAATTCTCTAGATCAGGTCAGTGCCAAAAAGCCAGTCACACAATGGTTACTACTCCAAAATCTATTTTCATCCTTCTTTTCCCTCCCTGATAAGCAGCTATCTGGTGCAAAATATCCAGTACTTGCATTAACTTCACACTTATTTTTGCCTGCTCATGAACTGCAGCTGCAGGTCCCAAGTTCCTGCAGCCCAGAGGCCTCAGCTGCTCTCTTCTGATTGACTACTGTAGCTCTTTGAGTTTGTCTCTGCACCTGTCCCTCAGATTTTTTCATCAATTCAAGTCAAAAATAGCTGGAGGAAGAAAACACTGACTAGACTGTTCTCAATAGATTCTGAATAAGCAACACAATAATCAGTGGTGTTGTACAGAGTGCATTAGGATATGCTTCACTTTTTTTAATCCCGAAGTACAACTGCAGTGGGCTGAAGAAGACCAGCATAGTGCTGTGATGCCGAACCATGAAATCTACCTGAAAAGCTGTGGCAGTGAGACATGTCATTCTACAAAATCTTGTAAGGTCACCCTATGAAGACAAGGGTAGGAACAGGTGATTCCCACAGACACTTGTGACATAGACTTTTCATGATTCTGCACTAAATACAGAATTTACCTTATCATTGTAAGCTTCACTTTACCTGTCTGCCTTGTTTATAAAATGTAGTATGTAAAACAAGCATTCAGAAAAGTTTAAAATATGTAAAAGAAGAATGTGCTACAAGTGTTGCTTCTGTATTCTGAATTGTAAAATAAGGAACTAATTACCTTTTTTTCTGCTGTTTGTGTTTTTCAGTTGTGTTAGGGTTGAATAAAGTCACTCGACAAGTGAATAGCTGAAAGACTATGAGCTCATGCACACATCTTCAGTATAATGTAAAGAAACTGCAAAAGCTAGGAGTTTTGAATGCTCAGAGGAGCATCCAGAAGTGATTTGTAAATAAAAAAAACCACTGATTTTCCAAAGATCAATCTTACATAAGGAATTTCTCATCAGCTGACTCATTACTTGAGTGATTTCAGTGGTTGTAGACTCAATCTCTCTAAAGCTTGTTAAATCATTGGCAAACTAGTTGCTATTTGAACCTGACATGTTCACGCATCAAGTTTCTAGTGAGGAAATGACAAAGTCATAAAGATTTCTACATAGTCCCAGAGCAACAAAATATACATTTTCCAAAAGACTATCATTCTGCTATTCCTCTGTTAGAATAGCACACACTTTTGTTATGTAGGGTTGAGAGGAAATATCTTTAAGGTAGTTTTGGCATTTCAGACTGACAAAAACTTCTGTAGTGTACTCAGTAGGAGTAACTTACAGAAAATATAAAAGTACCACCATAAACATTTGATGACAGCATTTAATAGCTAATTCATTAATCTGAACTACAGAATCAACTCATTTAACTGGTTATAGCATTAAAGTTGGAGAAATATTAAATATGTGGTATACACTACGTTACAATAATGATTGCTACCTTGTTTATCACTGCTGTAGACATGGGTCCAATATACACAACACCTACTCAGAAGTGACTTAGGAGAGCTCAAGAAAGACTAATTAACTTTGCTCAAGAAACAGTGTAGTTCCTGTGGTGTTGCTCTTTTTGGCCTTATGCCCAAAGAGTAAACATCCAATTAAAATTGAAAGCCAAGATACTGATACTGAGCTCAAGATTCAACAGTTTATTTTTTATACACATAATAGGATATATATGCCTCACTGTAAGCAAGCACTTCATGTCTGTTGCACCACTGAGAAAGCAAGGAAATGTATTGGTTTTGAAAGTACATAGTAAATTCTATCTGAAAAAAAAAACTGAAATTACGAGCTAATTACTGTACTAGTCAAAAGCCAAGTCAATTTAATTTGAAAGATCATTCTGAGCACACAAGGAAAGCTTCAAAATTACTTCAGACACACTTAACTCTGTGTGCTGTGATAGAGTTAATTTTCGTCATAGTAAGTATCAGGGTGCTATGTTTAGGATTTGTGCTGCAAACATGAGAAGCAAAAAAGGGCTTCACTCTATGTAAGTACTCCTCAGCAATAACTAAAATACCCAACCCCATAACATCAACATTGTCTTCAGCAAAAATTCTAATCATTGAATGTTATAGAAATCATAGCCCCAAAAGAGCTGCTGTGAAAAAAATTAACTCTATCACAGCCAAAACCAGTCTAGTGGCATGTACATGCCAAGTTCATGAAGAAGAAACAGTTTCAAACCAATGAACATGGTTCAATGAAGTACTAAACAGAACAGCCAATGAACTGGCTATATAGTTTTAAACAGGATTTTTTAAATCAGAAAAAGGTTTTAACCAGGAAAGGAGACAAGCTAGAATCAAAAAACAGAATCCTGAAGCTCCTTAATAAGGGTTGCATTTACTTTGCATCTATACAAAGTTGTTGTTTAAGGCTAAGATGCATGACAGGGATGATTTGCTTAATTAAAAAATGTATATGCTATTAAAAAAGTAGAAGTTATTACCATAAAAATAAGTTCTTTCAAGATGAAGTACAGACATGCATACTTAGTACAAAGAAAACAAATAAAAAATCTTTTATCTGACATACAGCACTATCACAAAAACAGAGAAAGAAGTCTCCTACAAGTCCAGTCTGAGACACAAGACATAGAGGTTTTTCCTGGAAATTAGTTAACTGTCGAGGAAAACACAGTTATAAAATAAGCGTTCAGTTGCTCTTAATATGCAGCAAATTTTAATCATTGTGAATGCTGCTGCTAAGGTCACTACCAACCTCATCATAAGTGATGCATATGATGGACTACTACAGTTCATTAAGAATGACAATATAAAGGAAGTTCTCCAAGAACTTTCTGCAAGTTAAAACCTTTCATTAGCTATCAGAGTAGCTATTGGATTATCTGAAGTAACTTAACCTCACCTTGTTTTAATGTCCTCACTTGTTGCTAGAATATATACTTTATATTACTATAGCTGTGAGACACAATATTAAATTCAAATTTTACATTATAAATTCTTGCCTTCAAAGTAGATTATAGCCTATCCATTTAAAGTAAGTTCTACCACAACCTTTTATGTAAAAATCTGAGCTGAAGATACCTGAAAATTTATTCTTTGTCACAGAAAAGATTATTTGCTCCACATATTTGAAAAAAAATGGAATTTTAATGGGTTTCTAAATGCAATTGATACTAAGAGCAATACTTAATCTTTTTTGCTACACATTTTTCCATTAAGTGGGAAACAGAAAAAAAAAATCATCTGTAAGTAAGCACCTGAAGTTCTGACCTTTAAATTCAGTCTATATGCTAATCCCTCCTAGTTAGGAATCAGTTCCCCAAATCATCAATATGGAAAACTAAGTATAATCCTGCTTCGAGATTCAAAGAAGTAACTTTGCAAACATGAAAGTTTTAGAACTAATTTTTGTCAAAAAACATTTGAAAGCTCTGTATTTTAGAGTTTCAGCTTGCCACAGAGTTTATCTTTCATGTGCTATCAATAAAAACTAACACTGACCTTCCTCCTAGGTTATACTTCTAGCTTCTGTTTGAAACACTAGAGTGCCTTTTCTCAGAAGAAATGCTACATATACGTGCCGCCAGCAACGAGAAAGAATACACTATTGCACCAATCCTTCATTAGTCAGAGGATGTTGGCAACAGCAATAGTGCTTAAATACGGTGTCTGCATGAAAAACTGATTTCAAAGGTAACCTTGCCAAGGGCTATGTTCCGTCTTGGCAAAAGGAAGTAAACTTTACTTTTCTACCAATCAGTTCACTCTGCATGAAAAACAGGTGTTATGATAGGAAATGGGACTTGGATTGGAAACAAAATACAGTTCTCTAAAAATAAATTTTGTTTGGAAAAAATCAAAGATAATAAGCCTGTGGGGCTTACATGTTTTTGCAAAATGCAAATCATGAAAACTGGTTAAGGGATTAAGTGCTCTTTTTCAAAAATGACCATGGAGATTATAATCATTAATTAAAATCATGTAAATAATATTCTGAAAAAACTCTTCCTTTTTATCTCATAGGTTTCAAAAAGCCTAATGGTAAAAGATTTAGTCTCAAAAGAGCTACTCTAATTAAAAATAAAAATTTAGCATAATTAATAAGTGTGACTAGGCTTGCAATCTCACCACTTGCTATGACATTTTTTTAACAGAGAAATAAGACTACATTTTTAAGTATTATTATAGAAGGCTTATACAATGGATTATACCTTTACAAGTCCCTTTTTATATTTTCAATCTATTTAATAAGTATTGGTATTAAAACCTTCTTGACTTCTGGTCACTCTTTACTACTACTCGTTAAAACATGGCATGTGATGGTATTTCTTCTGCTCACTTAGTAAGCCTTCTGTCATTCATCTGTACTGATACATGATCAAAATACACAAATCAGACTCAGTAAAAATAATTTTAAAAAATATTTCTCTGTACAGCACACAGATTGTCTCTATATTCTACAATTTCTCTACAGGAATACAGTGATGAAATATTGCCCTCCATACTCTAGCTTTTTTTAAGAACTTCAAATTATTCTGGAAAGGAAGAGACAGCTCTTCTGTATCCCATGCTGAGGCTCAGCTAAGATATGCTGTTTTTCCATGAAAACAAGATGGGAATCCTTTGCTCTATCTTGAAATCAAAGACGCTTTTAGGAGTCCTTAATTGTGTTTCCTCTGAATAAAGATGGATGATTTAATCTTTTTGCAGAATATACAATAAAGCAGAAGTTAAGAGCATATTTAATAATCTAAAATAAATTGCACTGACATTCGAAGAAAAAAATGTTGCTTGAAAAGAAAGGCTGAAAATTTAAATTATGTTAAAAGCTGTGTTCCAGTTCTTGAAGTATACTGACAAACTGAGTCTTTTAATGTTTGATTCTTTTTTTTTTTCTTCCCAGAAGAATAATTGTTACCTTGCAGCATTTCACCGGAATAAGAATGGTAACACACAGTTACAAACCCACACAGCACTACAGGCTTGGGCCAAGAGGCTGGAAAGCTGCCTGGCAAAAAGGACCTTGGTGTGCTGATCAACAGCAGCTGAACATGAGCCATCTGTGCCCAGGTGGCCAAGAAACACAAGGGCATCCTGTGGCCAGCAGGAGCAGGGTAGTGACTGTCCCCCTATCCTGGCACTGGTGAGGCCACATCTTGCATCCTGTGTCTAGTTCTGTGCCCCTCAGTGCAGGAAAGACATTCAGGGGCTGGAGTGTGTCCAGAGAAGGGAACGGAGCTAGGGAAGAGCCTGGAGCACAAGTCTGATGGGAGGCAGCTGAGGAGCTGAGGGTGTTCAGACTGGAAAAAAGGAGCCTTGGGGAGGACCTTATCTCTACAACTCTCTGACAGGAGGTTGTAGGCAGGTAGGGGTCAGACCCTGCTTCCAGACAGGATGAGAAAAAGTGACAGGACAAGAGGAAATGGTTCCAAGTTGTATCAGGCGAGGTTCAGACTGGGTATTGGGGAAAATTTCTTCATGGGAAAGGTTAGTCAGGTATTGGGACTGGCTGCACAGGGAAGTGGTGGAGTCACTATTCACAGAGTATTCAAAAGACACACAGAAGTGGCACTTGTGGACATGGTTTAGTGAAGGACTTCGCAGTTGGATTCAATGATCTTGAAGGGCTTTTTCAAGCTAAATGATCCTATGATTCTAATAATATTTAAAAATGTACGTCAAAAGAAAAAATAAGTATACACAGCTAACAACCACCTTTGACTACAACTAAAGTCATGAACAGCTGACTTTTCCTGCTAGTCACTTCACAGTTATTTTTGACTTATACTTTAAAGAAACATGATCTAATAACTCAAGTGCAAAAGGCTTGTGTTGTTTCTTAGAACTGCTGCTCTGTTCTATAACAAAGTAAAAAAGCATGCCAGCTGTTCTTTTGACACAGTAAAAAAGATGCAAATAGAACACACTAATATAAGGTGGCAAAAAGTATTTCCTTTGAGTTTGAAAGCAAAATGTGCCTTGTAACTTAGCTAAAAGCCACAAACACAACTTTTACTGCTACATACTCTTAAATAAGTAACAGTACATGCTACCCTCCTTAATAATTTAAGAGAAAATCTAAGAACTTTAAACTTCTTGTAGGATTGTTTTCACAGCTTTTTACAAGTACTGTACCTTTGTTGCATTTTGATTAGTAAGAGACTATACAGAGAGACCTGTAACCCAAAAGGACAAGCATACTGTAATAATGTTCAACAAGCTTTCAAATCCTAAATTCTGAGGATGTCTCCATTTTGAACATCACAGGGCTCAGAGAAGTCACACTGAAGAAGAGCAGGTAGCATGGAAAAAGCAATCCACCCTCTTATATTTCATTCTATTTTAGATGTAATTGAAATGCTCTGTGAGCTAACCCAGCTGAATTGTTTGCTGTAATTTAAATAAACATGAAATCAGAATCACTGGGCAACACACAATACTCCTAAAATTAGCATTTCCATTTCCATTTGTGCTCAATAACAAAGAAGAGATTATTAGATAAAGTGGAATGCACAAAGACTCAGTATGCTAGCATAACTTTTAAACAATCATATAGGCAGCCTGTTTACCAGAAATGGTAAGTAAAATAGAAGAAATACTTCATGGTTTTGTAAGCAATTTACAGTATTGTACCGCCAATCTGTAACTATTCACTAGCAGACATGTACCCTGCATAAACAAGTTAAAAGTACCTCTAGAAATACTTCAGTAAAAAAGGAATATATACTTATTGGTGATAGTTTGAATCTTCTACAAAGCTTGAGAAATTAAAAAGTTGGTAGATGGTTAGGGAAAATATGAGTAAAATGCAGTGGTATCAGTAACATTTCTAAAATGATTTTATGAAATGAAAAATATCACATAAAGGATTCTTCTTTATTATTAGTTGAAGATGTCAGGCACACATTATTCCATGACACACATGGATTGCCACCACTGAGACTACTTTTTTTTTATGACAGTGCAACCAACTATCTTTTTTGAACTCCACAATACATTAAACTGAGTTTAAATTCTGCAAATGCTATTTATAAATTTATGATTCCAAAACACTGTAAAAAATATCCACTCACTTTTAAAGAAACATGCTTTGCTTTCAAAATAAAAAGAAATCCCCTACAGAATTATTTACAGTAATTTTTTTGTTCACAGATAAGTAAATAATATAATATTTAAAGCCTATTAAAAAATGTCATTTTGTGTGACCAAGAAGAATGTTTTCAGTTTAAATTCACCTCCTTCCCCCAAAATATTCATTGCACTGTTCAAACACTGCTAATTTTGCTTGACTGTAATTAAATGTGTCAGAACAATTTCTGGTAGGTTACAATTTCTTCACAGCTCTTTACCTTCACAGATCTCTCCTATTATTACTTCATCTATTATAACACAGGGGCACCATAATATGCTTGAGTCACAAGCTTATTCACTGAAATGAAAAGAAGTTCATAGCAAGAATTAAGAAAATTTGGTATCTGAAAGGTGGACTTTAGAAGGCAGTTCTGAGATGCAAAATTCTTTAAATGTGACCAGTATTTTTCAGTATGTAAAAAAAACATAAATTTAGTATGTAAAAAAACCATGAACACAAATTCTTAATTTGTCTGGATAATTATTCAACTGTAAGAATTTACACAGCAAGCATAGCAAGGCAGTTGTATTTTCTCTCAAAGCAACAAATCCAGCAACATTTCCTATGCAACTGAAAAATGCTTGAGGCATGCAACAATATAAATGTGTCTGTATGACTTCTGTGCCTCAGCCACCTACTCAGTAATGCTCCAGAGAGCATTTACATTTTCATCATGTACATTTTCTAAATTTGTATTTATTTTATGAAGAAGTATTACTGTTTCTTGTAAATTTGAATTCCTCCCATCCATGATGTTAGCCCAGAGTTCAACAGTTATGCACAGTAATGATTTCTTTCTTTAGATAAATTCTGTATCTTTTCTATAATCTAGGAAGCTGTGCAGAAAGACTGACACTTTCCACAAAGTATCCTATGATTGAATACAATAGTGAGTCATATTTGAGATGCACAGTAAAAGGACTACATTCATTACCTCACTGTTTTTCTCAATTATCTCTTACACTGTTAAGTTATTAAGTTCAGGGGGTAACAGAAACAGTGCAGAAAATATTCAGGAAGAATTCTAGAAATGAAAGTCAGATCAGTTCTCACAACCTTAGAAAATCACTTCTCTTTTATATGCCTCTCACTCATACAGCAGAATTTTGTTAGAAGGCAGGTTCTTCAAATTTATTCTGAGGTAGATTAGAAGTCTGACTGCAAATTCAGAGCTATTCAGCAAATAAATGTACTGCAGATTACTTTTTTAAATTACAAATTCTATTTTTACTATAGAATTCAAACCACTATAATAGCACTCCATAAAATTCTGTATTAGATTCTAGTATCAAATGTAGACAATATAGTTAAATGTAGTATTGTTCCTAGTTAATTCTTCTGAATTACAAAATTACTTTTGAACTACATGAAGTTAATTTTCTCCTGAACTGCAGATCCATCCAGCAGAAAGTGGAGAAATAATTACTGAATTTGAAAATAAATTAACTTTTTACTTGCCCTACAGTACAGAAAGGAAATGAAAACCCAGGGTATCTGGACAAATTTGTCCAGGGTATCTGGACAAATTGAAAGCAAACAGAAGGTGCATAAACATTAGAAAGTACACAGTTTTGTGTGATCTGAAGAAGACTGACAGTTTCCTTATTTTTTCTTTCAGAAGCATATTCCTGGCATTTGAAAGGGATATAGGTTAATACCCACACTGACAGCTTCTCAGCTCAGCCTCAAAGTGCACACCAGATTATTTCTGGGTTACTTCCTGGAGAAATGGGATAATAAAGATCCCACACAGTGCCCTGAACAGCAATGTGACTAACCTGTAAGTTTTGAAGTTATATTTATCAGATAGAAACTAGAAATGGATCTAAGTGCCACAGGTAAACCAGAAATTGATTGAGTCTGCTTACAACTGAATTAAAAATAGGAACATATCCTACCAATTATTTGGAATGTCCAAACATTCAGATTTCCACTGAAATTCTTCATTTTAGTCTAAACCTAAAATTACTTTTACAGCTTTAAACACATATAATTCAGGTGAGGTTTAAAGTTGTCCTTATTAAAATCAGTTCATCAGGTGATTAGAACATTCAGATTTGATTTTGATAGCAAGTATAAGATTTGAAAAAAATAGAAGAGAACTAAGGTAAATTTGAAGAAGCTGAACGGTTTCTGTAAGTTTGGGATATCTAAAACTGTCAACCTGAAACGTCCATACTTTATCTCCATTCAAAGCCACAGATCTTCAGCATTCCATTTCTGGAAAGGCCTCTGAAATGTAACTACAGGTATTATGACTTACAGATTGGATTCTGGACATTCTCTAAATCAGAAATGGGAAAGAGAATTCAATGCTTGAAACTCCAGATCAGAAATCTATGTGCTATTTTACAATACTTTATGTAAAGGATCTGCTAATGACAAAATCTCAACTGAATTTTTCATTTTGTCTGTTCCCTTAAAAAAAGGCATGACAGTAAGACAAAGATGAAAGAATTCTACAATTATTCAGTGTTATGACTGAAAAAATAGATTGTCTAGTTCTGCTTTCAGAAAGGAAGTTTCATTAAATTTACATCAGTTACATGTTAATTTATATGTTTAAATTTGGGCTATATGCAAATGCATTATGAAAGGCTTCATTAACCCACTGTTTAAGACAAGCACTAAGTTGCACAGAACTCAGAAAACACTAATTTCACAAACAAAATTCATTCATTAGAGGATAAGGCTAAGCACATGTGAATAGATAAAGACAGAAATTCATATATGATATTATGGGCTTCTTAACTTTCAAGTACTCAGCTTTCAGCTACTTAATAATGCTTCCATTTTTATATTAACAAACATATTTGATCCAATTATAGAAAAAGATATCAGAATACACAGTAAAAAAAAAAAAGACATTGGAAGTTGCTATTCATTACTCTTACTCTTCCTTATGACTTTGCTTAATTTTGTAGGCTTTTAGGATACTCCTTGAGAAAAGGGCAGTGAGATTATTATTCTGTGTCACATTTGAAGATGCCAGAAAGATCTCCAAATCCATTATTTACAAATAAGCAACGTTAGTTTTCATTACTCAGTATTTCTGGTGAGTAAACATAGCCCAAATGAACCATCAAATTGGTATAACTGAATCTCATACATCTATTAGAAAATGGAAAAGAGAACAGAACATGGCACTCTTTATTTAGTATTTGAATATGTGTAATGTGACTACTGTTAGGTTTCCTGGATGCATCTTCATGCTCTGTGAGGAACAAGTGGCATTTAATTAATTTGCTGGCAAAATAGATGTTTATACAGTAGACATGATTTGTTTGATTTGCAGTCTATAACCTTCTCTCCTAAGATTAGCCTCTGAATCTGAAAATGAAGTTCAAAATATTTTTTTTTACATTGCTGCTTGCATCAGATTCCCTGATCTGCACTTAGAGTTCTTTTAGGTAGAGAAACTACAGGCTTGTGATTACAAAGCAGTTCATTGATGGCTCAATAGCATTATCACAGTCTACTGCCTTCTGCCCTCACTCCCAAAATCACATGCATGAGTAACACAGGCAGAAGAGGCACAAAGAAGCTGATACTGACAGAACAAAAATCACAGACATTGTTTTCTTGCATTTTAAAATGAAGCACAACTTCTATGATTAAGAAAGATAGAATCAAGAGTCAAGCAACAGTTTAATTACACAAATTATACTGGCTCAGTTCTTCAAAAGGTGCTGCCTGCTAGAGGGTCAAAATTGGGAGAAAAGTCAGAAACTGCACATGTCAAAGATGGACATGATTTTTCCCCTCAGAATGAAAATAAAAAATTGAAACTTTGTCTAACTGTTTAATAATTCTAAAATTATTCTAATCCAATTATTTATTAGAATAGAGCTTTTTCTTATTGTGCATATACAGTCAGGTGACAATTTATACACTGGCATTATGTTTCCAGTTTTGACAACAAAAGCAAGCTCAAACAATCACTAATCTGAAATATTTCCATTTTCAACAGAACCATTTGAGTAGCAAAAACTGCTAGAACTTCAGTAACAATTCTTACACAATGACTTGTTTTGCACTAGAAAGAACTGGAGAATTTATACATATAAACAATTATGTGCAAACAGTGGTTCTCAGATGAAAAAAAAAAAAAAACCAAAAAGCTTAAGGGACTAAACCTAATTAAAGAACTGCTTAGTTTTCAACTGGCTAAAGTGAAAATAGAAGTCATTATGTCCTTCATTATTGATTTAACCCTAAAGGATTTTAAAAATAATTTCAATTATTTGTCTTAAGCAATTAACACACATAAATGAAAATAAAAACATGAAAATTACAGCTAATGTCATAGCATTATAGTGCCTTCCACAATAAATTGTAGCACTAAGTTACAACAAAATCACCTTATCATTCAACTTCTTTCTCAGAATACTGTATCACTTGAACTACATCTAATATGCATATATTTGAGCATTAAAAATTCTGAAGTCTTTACTTGTTCACAGATTTGACTAAAAAGTATCCAAAAGTTTCCTTAAATGTATGCTAACATGTTGGACTTACCCTTAAAACAAACATTGTTCCAAACCTCTATTTTAAAATTCTTTTTAAAAACAAGAACTGTTCATCGAAAGGAAAGAAAAATCTGCCTGCAGATACTTCAAAATTGAACACATAGAAGTTTCAATTCAGAGTTCATTATATATTTTTAAAATACATTATATATTTCCAAATAAACAGCCTTGGCAAAGATATACTGAGGTTACCTAAGAAAAGCTATATATTCTTATTACATGACGACCCAAAATACCCTAAAAAACCCATATTTTATTGTAGTGATACAAAACCAATGACCCTAAATTTGAGCCAGTGCTACACAAATATTTAAGATGTACTATTATTATAGAATATCTTACTTAAATCACTGATGCCTATTAGCTAATGTTTCAATCAAAGCTGTATTTTGCTTTTTCATTAAAAATCTGTATTGAATAGTAAATACAACAATTTCCATAACTAATGCCAAATGTGAAGGCCAGTTAATTGATTTTCTGATCATTTTCACTGCAGCAAATACCAAATGATAAATCTAACAGAAGAGCCAGCACTTCATGCCGTTATTACAAATTTATTGATTTTTGCCTATCCCACCTCTTAGAAACTGTGCAATTGCTTATCAATTTATTTATTGTGTCCTTTAAATATTTCGTGGCATTTCAGCTTTCAAAATCTGCTTACTTTAAAGGTACTTTTCACTTGTGAGTGAAAAACAAGTGAGTTATATCATTGCATTAAGTTCCATATGATTTATTTGATTTTAAAATTCTCATAAATTAAGTATGAAAATGTATGAAAATTAAACGTTAATCATCATTTCTCATAACTGAATTTCACTGTTCTTCAAGGACACACATCACTAAATGTTTGACTGATGAAAATTAGGCAAGAAAATGATTTTATGGCTGTAAAATGAAAGCAAGCCATTAGATTCAAGACTCTACCATTTTTAATATATGTTTAAATATGATAGAAATATTTTTAAATTATTTTTATATATACACTGGTTTTGTAAAAGATAAGAAATTTTAAAAAGCAATACTAACAAATGGCCAATACAGAACAGTAACAGAACTATAAACTAGAGGGCCTGGATCTTCTGTGATTTTGACTGAGTTCACCAAGTCTGAAACCAGTTGCTGAACACTGCTCATAAAGGCACAGCCATTCACAAGAAAAATAAAGGCTGTGGAAGAGTACAAGGAGCTTAAAAATAGATCAGAAGATACTAGCTAGGAAATGGCTGAAATTGCAAAAAAGTAATAAAGACATATAGACATAAATTTAAAAAGCATGGGTCAAATAATAGAAAGTAAAAGTAGGAACACCTCATCATTGTAGATTTACAAAAATATGGCTCTTTGATCTACACTTTGTTAGGAGGTGAAATCAGGCAAGCAGAATGTTTAAGTTCACCCTTTTTCAACAAAATACTGAAGTAAGAACTTTAAGTTACTGCATTTACATTGAGCCTTGCTTGTTTTGCTGATCAGGAAATGTTCTACTGAAATGAGTTTAAACCCCTTTAATATGACATGGCAGTGCATTACAGGAGACCAGAGTAACCACTGTAACTCTGAAAATTTATCATAAACAAACAAATAAAGTTATTGCTTTTAACATCTAATTTCCACTATGGGGTAAAAAACAAACTTAAGAATTCACGTCTAGCACAGAAAATGGAGGTAACTATAACTCCTGTAAATTAAAAATCCATAATCATCTTCATCATTATGTAGAAGAGAACAAATTATATTTTGGATGCAATTTTCAGTACTAGCTCAGAAACTAGAAAATTCAGTGTTTTAACTCCACCTAACTTCTAGAATACTTGTCATTGTGAACGTAAACCACATCTATTAATTCATTATGCTTTACTTCTGCAAAGCATTCTCTAGAGTATTAACTACATAAAATACTAATTTAGTGCATTCTGTCATTCCATATTTTAATTCTTTCACCTAATTCTATTCATTCTATTAGTTTTGAACCACATAACTCCTTAGCTGATACAGGGTACTTTGCCCAAACTATAATTCTAAAGCGAATACATTACACCTAGAACTCTAAACTTAAGTAGTCTCAAGTATAATATTATTTGCTACTCTAAAATATGGGGACATTCAAAGAAGGAGAGGCAAAAGCCCTGATGAATCATTTTGTGATTCAATGATGACTTTGTGGTACAATATGGTCTGACTTGATAAAACATGTTTACTTATTCTCTCCTCCTCTAAGAAAGAGTGTCTGGTTTTGATTTTGTATATGAAAGTTTATTATTTTGTTTCTTCTTCATTAATATCAAAGTTCTTTGTCTATATAATCTCAGCTCAATGTGAGAAAAGTACTATAGGAATAGGGCAACTACAGATCCAAGTCTTTCTATTTGTGTGACAGTACGAGTTTTGTACTTAATACTGTGGGTACCCATTAAATCTTTTCTACCTTGTATTATTTTCTTTCAGTTGTCCAAGACTTTCTAAATGCATTTTAGTGCATTGGCATTCTATTCTGGATACTTTAATCTTACCAGGGTGTCATATTGATTCTCTTTGAAATGGGACACACATGTGACAACACATTACTAAAGGAAAAACACAAAAACCCAATACCATAGACTCCATTCTCTACACTTCACAGCAAAGGGCTCAGCTAAACTTGCCTTAGAACTCCTTATGATTTTTTTGCCCCTGAAGGGAGCATTTGAAAGTAGACTATCACTCTGATGTACCTACGAGACATTGAACTTATTTGCATATAAGTTTGTCCTAGGGTGACGTTATGATGCTTGTATCCCCAGTCGTCTGTTCTGTTTATGCTGGATATTATGTTCTGCGCCTTCAAGACTGGCTCTGAAAAGTGAAGTTTTGTTACCAGCCTGCTCACTCCCCCATGGTCTGCTGGAGACAGAAGGTGGTACATAGTGCTGCTTTTGCTTTTGCTTTCGCCTTTGCTCTTGCTCTTTGCTCCTGCTTGTGCTTGCTTTTGCTTTTTGCTTGTTAGTTAGTTTAGCTGGGGAGTCAGAATTTTCCCTGGACTGTTTTTCTTTCCCTTTTCTTGAAACCATTCGAACCTGCTCTGGATTGGGACCTGGGAAAACACCAAGAGTTTTGCACTTTGTGGCCTCCAGCAGCCATTCCCAGCACCGGAGGGACCAATAACGGAGCAACCACTCTCTGGAGAGACTTTCTGAATTTCTCATCTCTTCAGAGCCGTGAAAGAGTTTTGTCATTTGGTGTTCTTCATTTTTTGTGCTGGGGAGTGCTTTGCCTGTAAAATGAACAGGCTTTTTTCCACTTCTCTCCAAGGAAATTCTTCCTGAACCAGGTGCAGGGAGGGGCCATGGGGGGTTTGCTTTCTAGGAGCTCCTTCTGGAGGTTTTCTCCCACATTTGCCCTGAACCAGGACAAAGTTCCTCTGCAACTCAGGTACTCTGATACTATGTAGGGAATCACAGACTTTGTATATAGACACAGAAATCCACTTACAGTCTTGCACACATGCATGCAAATAATTCAAGTACCTAATAACATTTTCTTAGAATGGGCAAACAGTTCTGGTCATTAATAACTATGTTTTCTTTTCTCTTCACAAACTTCCAAACCTTTACATACTTCCTGACAATGGAGTAAACTAATGGCTTTTGTTACAAAGGCTAAATGCTTTAAAAAGAAGAGGCATCATTTGGTTCCTATACACATTTGCTATATATTATTTCCCTTAAGCAGATCATCTAGCGAAAACAATTGTGAGGCAATATAAGTGTTTATGATTTGTTAGCAGAACTGTAAGATTTTTATGTGGTAAACATCAATGCACTCAGTGGGCAAGGAATTATTGCATGGTGGCTCTTGTCCCAAAACACTTCTAGAATTTTGTAAGTAAAATAGCATACAAAATACAGACTGTGTTAAAACTGAATTAACAAAACAACTGAAAGTGTCTTTTCTGTCCTAAAAAATTATTCTGTAACAACATCTTGGCTAAATCAGTGGCTTCGTATGAAAATAAACCGCAAAAAAGGTTTAGGAAGTGTAAACATTCAGGCACTAATTTCTATCTTTCTTGAAGGAAATTATCTTTCCTAGTCTCATCTATTCCACATAAGCTTGGCACACTAAAGAATATAAAATTTCTGCATGTATCAATTATGTTCTACATAACTCCCTGAACAGTATTTAAAAGACAAAGAAATGAAAACAATATTCCACTTGCTGACAACAGAAAATCTCACCAATACAGCTTTAGAAAAATCATAATTTTTAAAAACCATAAATACTCCTTTCCCACAGATGTAGCTCATTGAAGAAAATGTTCCAGCTACAGAAGTCTATTATTTTGGTATCCTGGAGGAGAAAAAAAGAAACGGTAAAACAAAAAAAGCCCAAACCCTCTTATTCATTGAACTGTTTGTATGGAATGGAGAAACAAATAAACAACAATAAAAGAATAACTAGCCAAAACCATCCAAGCTAAATTCCCACACATGTCTCTAGAGAAAATGAATGCCTGTGAAGGGGTTAAAAAAAACTTTAAAGGACTTCTCACTACATGAATAAGAATCGAGCTCTCAAAAATAAGACACTATTATCCTTCATGCTCGCTTTCTGTAAAATGGTTACATACTTCTGAAAGCTGTTGACCTGGGAGGCTGAACATTTTGTCCAGCTATGGAGAAAAATAGAAAAGTCTTCAAGGAAGAAATATAAAGTTTTCTGATACCACTGTACATTTCAAACAAGCTCCCACACAACTTCCTATGATCTATAAAAATAAGTGGAGATACCTGAGAACATAAAATAAGAGTCCCACACTAAACAAAGATGTTTCATACACATAGACATTTATATAAAATTTCAATAAATCTATCTCAGGAAATCCAACACTTCATGCAGCAGACAAAGGTATTGGCTCCCAGTATTCTTCCTGAAAGTGGAATACTCGTTCATCTTGCAAAGAAAGAAAAAATATATTGGAATAAAGAATGCTTGCTTAAATATTCTCTGGTAAGTGTTTAACATTCTTTATGGAGCAGAGGAAAACCAGCAATTCTGCACAGATCTTTTGCATAGATCATAGATCATGCATAGATTTTGCATAGATCTATGCGTAGATCATAGAAGAGAAATAGGAACAGCAGCTCTTGGCAAAACAGACATAAAAAGAAAACATACAGAAAGTGGAGACAGGAACAGATAATATGGGAAGAATACAGAAGCATTGTTCAATCATCCAGGAAAGTCAAAGCCAAAATGGAGCTGAGTCCAGTCAAGGATGTCAAAGACAATGGAAAGGATTTCACTAAGTACATAGAGAACAAAAGAAAGGGTAGAAAAGATTTAAGCCTACTGCTGTATGAAGCAGGGGACACAGAACATGAAAGAGGATTAGTTACTGAATGCTGCCTTCTCCTCAGTTTCCATGAGCAGGCCTTGATGAATCCCAGCTCTGAGAGATCTGAGGGGAAAAGGCTGAAGCAAAGAAGATGTACCTGAGGGAGAAGCTACTTAAGAGTATGAAAACAAACTAAATACAAATAAATATGGGGTGTTGATTCTCAATGTGGTAGGATGCACTTGAGTGCTCAGGGAGCTGGCAAATGGAACTACAAAGCCACTCTCAGTAACTTCTCAACAGTCATAGCAACTGTGAGAAGTGCCTGAGAACTAAGGAAAAGCAAATGTCACTATCTCATGGAAGGACGGGAAAGGTGATCCAGAGAATTGCAGGCTGGTCAGCCTCACCTTGATCCATGAGAAGGCAATGCATCAGCTAATTCTGGAAACCATCAGCAGGCATAGGAAGGACAGTAAGATCATCAAGTATAGTTAACATAGATTCATCAGGGGAAAGTCAGGCTTGACCAAGTTTATCACTGTCTATGATGAAATGACTGGCTTGGTAGATGAGGAGAAAGCAGCAGATATTGTCTACCCTTGACTTCTCTAAGGCTTTCAACGCTGCTTTCTGTAAGATGCTCAATAGAGAGGCTGGTGAAGCACAGGCTGGATGAGCAGACAGTGGAATGGACTGAAAAATGACAGAAACACCATGTCCAGGGAGTGACAGTAATTGGCATGAAGTCTACTAGCAGTGTACTGCATGGGCCAATACTGGGTCCTGTTTCACATCTTCACTAATGCTCTGGATGATGACATCCCAGAGAAAGGAGATCAGCACCTCCCTCTCCTCTTCCCCTCCCCAGGAAGCTGCAGACAGCAGTGAGGTCACCCCTCAGCCTCCTTTTCTCCAAAATGGACAAATCCAGACCTCCCAGCTGCACTAGACAGCCCTTCCAGCCTTTCCACCAGTTCTGGGTGCATCCCAGTGTCTTCACATCCTTCCTGAAATGTGAGGCCCAGAACTACTCTCAGTGCTCCAGATGAAGCCTCACCAACACTGAGCACAGTGGGATAATTGCCTCTGTTCAGCGGCTGAAAAAAATCAAGAGGCAAAAATACACACAGGTCTCGATTTTCTTTAGCCACCATTCCAAATTTATCCAACAAGCTTTGCTTTTCTCATTTGCTTCTTTTCACAGTATCAGACACAGAAAGAAGACACAATGAGAAATTACATATTGGAAACTGCAGTTATAAACAAACATGTTCCTTTTCTGCTTTGCATGCACGTTTCACTATAGATGATCAAGTAATGACAGAATCAAACTCAGATTATGGAGTGAAGAGCAGTAAGGGGACTGTGTTGCCAAACATGGCATCTGTTTAAAATCCTTCCATGCTGAAAAAGTATTTAAAGCATGCATGGAGTGCCAGTTAATCATTCTGCAATGTCCAGATTAGAGGACTTCCAATAAGTCCTTTAAATTCATGTAGGCTTCAGTGAAGCCAGCAGGACTTAATGTTTTTCAGTACACTGAAACAGTAAAATAGAAATAAATATGCCTTAGCAAAATCCACTGTTTCTCTCTATCATTTTTTTGTGGTAACATCTAGTAGAAAAATTCCAGGAAGGTTTGCTGATATACAGCTCAAAACTGCTGGACATTTGCAGTCAAACTAGGTTTGTCACTGCTTTATTATAAAACCAGAAGAATTGGAAAATAAATGGAGAATTGAAAGGGCTAACACCCCACTGATATTAGCTTGTCACCTTAACATAATTTGCTCCAAAGAAAAAAAAAAGAAAAATCTTCTGGTGGTTGACACTTAACTCATAAAATTTCAAATGGAATAAAAGTCTTTTAAAAAGCACAGCTGAAAGTCGTAATTCCATAGCACCATTTTATTCCAATGTACTTTTAATATTTAATGAGATGTTGACTTCTTGTGTCACTTTTTAAAAGAAGCAACAGGGAGACACTTTAGTACACAGCTGATGATGATTCCAGCAACAGGCTTCAGAATATGAAGTCATATATTCAGAAAAAAGACTTTTCCATTATATATTATTTAAGGGACAAAACCTAGCAAGATTATTTACACAAAATGTATAATCAAATAATTGCTGCATCCATGTTTAATTAATATGATTTAAAAGAAAAAATTTCCTTTCTGATAATTTACAAGATGGGAGCAATTAATTTGAAGAGTATTCCTGGATTGATTACATTCTTCTTTATTATAAAACTAAAAGCTATTTTGAAAGAATACACTTACTCATGAAATGAAATAGGAAGACAGGACTTATTTTCCTTTACATAACATCCATCACATGATGTTTGCTGTGTGACAAATACCTTAACTGTGAACCAGATTTGCAACCAGTTAGAATCCACTTAGGTACTGATCCCCTAGAATCCATGTGAAATTTATCAGTTTTCAGTGGAACGCCACAGAGATGTTGCCATCTGGTGCTGGAAAAAACATGAGCTGGAAGAATTTTAAGAGCTGGTAGCAAAACCTATCATGCATTACAAGACTGCCTGACAACCACAGACGTGCAAGCCTTTTATTTTCCAGTATATGCAACCTGAGGCACAACCCAATTTCTGAATAAAAACAGAGTGCGATATCATCATAGAGGCTGAAAGATTTTGAAATAAGTAAGGCTTTGTCAAAGAGTAGAAAGAAAAATTTAATCAGAGTATTTGATTTCCTTTGGTGAAGGAAATTACCTATTCCAATTAGTGCTTTTAGTCACCTGTGCCAAAAGAAAGACTACATCCATTCAGTTGTTACTCCTTCCTTTAATGACTCTCCCCAGTTTTGATCAATATTTCTTTGGAGTAGCCCATTTTTACTAGTAGAGAAGACGGTACCTTTTGTCTTGTATTGTAATTTAGCACATATTCAAAAAGATTACTAGAATAGAATCTTTTGTAACAATTTAGTCAACTTGTAGAATTTCAGCCTTTACCATTCTTCTTGTTTCTCAAGATTAATCAAGCACAGAGACTGACTTTGGCTGAAAAACTCAGAATTACGGAAGTAGCAATTTTTTTCAAAACTAGCAATAATGCTACCTCATTGTGAGAAACTGGCATTCAGACCTGAAAATGAAGAAGTTTAATGAGTTTCCCACTAACACACAGCTTTCACTCATTCTGGAAGCAAGACATCAAAGAATGGGACTCAGTTGTGGTACTGGCAATGTAAACAAGCATTACATTGTTGTAGCTTACACAGTGCTTACACACTGTTGTAAGCTTACACAAAGCTTAGGCCATGATGTTCTGGCAAGAACGTTACTCACTCAAGTTAACTTAGGTACCATAACTCTTTTAGAAACCCTTTAAAGAAAACTAAGATCCCCAAACTGTTTTTTTCAGTATGTGAATGTTGATCAAACTAGAGAAGCTTATTTAAATTACTACTTAACAAAATCTCTTCATCTCAAAACATTAACCAGCCATGAAATATCCAAAGAGCAGAAACCTCTGAGGTTAACATAACAGCAGAGAACTTTATAGGGCATCTCCATGCATCTAATTTAAAGAAAGTAAGCAGAAAACGCTAGTGTTGTGAGGCAAGAGAGAAAGGATGTATGAGCAGCAGCAGGATAAGCATAGGAAAAGCCATCATGACATGATGTCAAAAAGTCAATTAAAAATGCAGAAAGGATGATGGGAAAGCTCATAGCCTGCAGCTAATACAAGAGCAGTGTGAGTCAAAACCACAGCTTTGGGAAGGTACAGACACAATTTCCTAAGTGAATGTAAAAATATTTGGTGCAATGAACTATGTATCGATGAAGAAATCTCTCTCTTGTTTCCAAAGAAACTGTGAATATGGGGAGGCACCTTAGGGCGTAATTGTTAGGGTTTTTTGTTTTTTGTTTTTGGTGGGTTTTTTTGGTTTTTTTTTTTGTTGTTGTTTTTGTTTTTTGTTTGTTTGTTTGTTTGTTTTGGTGTATGTGTGTTGTACATATTCCTGGAAAGACATCATTCAGGGCAAACATCACATAAAAATGATGAACCGTATGATAGCTCTGCAAAACACTTCTAGCTGTGCTTGAGTCATTTATAGGTTGCACTGATGGGCCTGATTTTGACCTCTACCAGTGTTGATCTCCACTGGAAGAGCAGTATGTGAACAGTAGAGGAAGAACTTACCAAGACATATGAATTCCAGTAATAAAAAGCATGAAGAAAAGATAAACTGCAAAATCTACTTAATCTAGACTAAGTGCATTAATATTAGAGTTAAAAACTGGGAGAGGGACTAATGTAGGGCAATTATTAGGCCCTTATAACCCTTTTGACACCTTCTGGAGGCAGTAGATGAATATGCTTAACCTGCTAACATCAGTAAATAACCTGTTCTGTTCCTGTCCTTTTTCTTCTAATGCCTGTGCCTCAAGGGATTTACAACCTAATTATGCAGCTGGGCCTACAGGTCTCCTGTGTCTCTCATCCCCTCCTTTCCTATCATCCTCTGTTGGTAAAAGCAGGGAAGAGAGGAGAAAATTCAGCTTAAGAGTTAATATGCAGATAACTCTCTATTTTCAAACACAGAATTTTGAAACAAGATTTTAGCAAACCCTATCTAATCATAAAGCAAGGAAAGCTAAACCAAAACTTTTTCCATGGAAATCTTAAAGACAGCAGCAGAGATACAGACATAGAATGGAATAAATATTAGGTGTAGCAGTGCTACTAGCACCACTCGAACTAGAAGACCAGGATACTAGTGATGGACAGACTCACTTTGTCTGGCTTTCTAGAAAAACCTCAGAACAGATTCAATCAGTATTCCCTGAAATCATGTATCATTTCCAGTTTGTCACATGGATGCCAAGCCAGGCTGTCACCAGGGCCCAGTTTGCCTCCCTTACTCATTCAAAAGAGGTCACAGAAGAACAGATTTCATTAATCTGAGCTCCCCCTGCTGCTGCTTGTCTGCACAAATCTGTCTACAGGGTTGCCTGCAGTTCTGGCATCACTCAGGCCAGCACAGCTGGTCTGCAGCTGGCAGATCCAGAAAGCAGATCAGACCAGAGCACATGCACTTGGCAGCACTGCCCTATCTTTGCAGATCATTATAAAATCACCAAATAAAAAGCTCAGGTTTCTCTGGGTACAACTGCTAGCAGCTCCTCTAGGTCTTTACAGGTTTTGGTGGTAGCTGTGAGGGACTGAAATATTGAAACACACAATGAATGTGCACACATTTCAGGCCAAATATATCTAATTAAGAATCTAGCATGTGTCTATTTTGTGTGCACAGATTTTTCCCCTGCACATACTTTCTTGCAGATAAAAATGTATGTGTGGGTGAATCTTTTGCAGGATTGCAGGATGAACTTTTCATCCTTAATTGTACAAGCTAATCTGAGCCAAAAAAGTCAGCAACTCAGCACTGTGAGCATAGACAAAAGTTCAGAATGCCTCTACATAAACTCTTCTAATTTGGCATGTCCCATTTCCCTGTCTGAATATAAAATAAGATGAATGTTATCTTACTAAAAGTTTCTTGAAAGGTAAAGGGCTGTTACTCTAAATTAAGAAAGGTAAAATAACACTGCATAAGAAACAATGAGAGGGAAGAAACAATGTGCTCCAGATCCTTTAAGTATCTATATCTATGAAATGTCCTATAGGGCCTTGGAAACCTACTTAATAGCTCTAAATGCTCTACTATCAGACTCTTCTCCAAGTATTTTCCAGATTGTAGTCAAAAACAGACTTAACAAAGTTCTAAGTAGTTGTACTTAGAAAACTTGTTATTTTCTTTTTATGTCACTTGTTACGTTCTCAGGAAGATTTTTACAGATGAAACATTTGACTAGAATCAAATTGTGTTATGGTTGTATGATCCTTATAGAGCAGAATTAACATCACCATCTCATGGTAAGATAATAGAATATCTAGAATTTTATTAATCACAAATATTTCTATTTATTTTTTTATTTCTTGACAATTGTACCTTTCTTATAAGCTGTATCACAACTTCATGGGCAAATTTAGAAGTTACAATGTAACTGTAACTACTTTGCAATCAATGCTTCTTTCCCTCTCTTTTCTGGGAATTTTCCCTCCCACTTTATTAGAGCAGCAGGAGAGTTTTAAGAGTTTTTTAATGAGCTAAATCTGTATTCATTTCCAGAATTATAAGCAAATTGTGTTTAAAACTTCCAAATGCTCCATATCATTTTTGCAAGTCTATTTAAAGACCATCAAGAGACAATCTGGGTCCACAAAATACTGGGCAAGTATTTCTTAAAATGTCTATTTGTTACAATCTGTTGACTCCTTTTGCCTCTACATTTAATAGGTAATTAACTGTATGTTAACTGCAGCTACTGCTTTTTTGAAAATTGAAAAAAACAAAACTCAAAGAAAAGCTATACATCAGTAGTTTCATTTTAGTTTGCTGTATTTTAAAGAATAAAAAATGAGACAGCATGATGGCAAAATGAAACCTATGTAGACAGCCTACATTAGGACACAGTACCCTGTACAGAAAATGCAATAGTAAACAAAAAATTGATACTTATTGTTCATTCAAGGAACACTAAGATCAAGGTAGAATATAATTTTTTTTTATTTGGAGGGTTCTTTGAAATTATTTAAGTGTCACATATTTCTGGGCCGCTTTTTTCCATACAGCAACTTAGAAACTTTTTGGCTTTGTTACACTGAGAGGCAACAGTAAAACTTCCAACATGTGCTTCCAAGTTGCTGAATTTCATCAGGTTTCATTAAAGGTCCAACTCACATGAGCAAATACACCTTGGCAGGCACATGTTCAACTACTGGGAAGCCTGGAGCTACCAGGGTGCTGCTGGCCAAAATCCAGTCCAGCAGTATCTTAGGTGAAAAAGGCCCTGAAAAACCCCACACTCTGGTGGCATCACAGTTATGAGAAGCAGCTGCTGAAGAAAACGTACAACAGCAGCATGGCATAACTGCATCCATAAAAGTCAGGTGTCTGTAATCCCTCGAGCTATGATTTTATTGTGAATATACACATTTTAAGGTGACAATTGGCATATTGCACCAGCTCCAGTCATTTTTCGACCAGCATTATGAAATAATAACAAATATTTGCCCAGTAAATATCTGCTAACTGTATAACAGATAACTCTAAGATTTCAATGTTTGAATGAAATCAAAATTCATACATATTAGATCAACACTACTTTAAAAAAAAAAAAAAGTTTTGAAAAATAATACAAAGAAAATTACTTCTGAAGAAAATTATCTCCTTTCCAGTTCCATTTGGCACTGAGATTTACAGAGATCCAGTACAGAACCACTGCTAACAAATCCAAATTTTTAATGTTATTATAGGGTTGATAAATTAGGACATGAGTGAACTGGGAAAACAGAATTAACATAATGGAGATCTTATGAGAACTGGGAAAAAGTGTGGCCATAAGATTCAGGCCCTGAAGAAGCACATATGTCTGGATCTTGTAGAACCAACATGCATCTGACTTCCTCTGTCTTCACAGATTAAAATTCAATATGCTTAACCAGGTTTTAATGGGCTCAAAAGCAATATAATTTTTATCACTATAAATGTTAGTACAGATATTCCACAACCACTTGCTTGTCACTGTAAAGAAGTTCTATCCTGGAATAAAGCTTTGTGAAGTGCTTAAATTAACATCAGCGATCCTCTTTCTTAAATCAGTTCAGCAATGAAATATAAGTTGGTTTTTACATACTCCTCACAACAGCATTTTCATTCAAATCCATTTTTTCAAAGATGAAATACTGCAGAAGAAAAAGAGATTCCACTTCTTCCAGTCTAGCAATTTAAGAGTCAACTCAACAAAGTATTTCAGCATATGCTCAAATTAATCACTTGAATATATCCAAATGAGACTAGCAACCAAATAAAGCACAGGATTATTAATTTACTTCTTTTAAAGCACCTTTCTGACTTGCAGTCACAAGCAAGCAGAAAAAAACAAGACTGTTACATCAGATGAGGGAGCTTAAGCTTCTATCAGGCTTCTAGCAGTATTAGAACCTCTAATTGAATATATGTCCCTATTATGACAATCTCCCAGAAACCATAAAGCTCTTGGCTCATCACCTTTTCATTAAACAAGTGACCCCAACTGTTCTTATTTTCTCACACTCCCTACAATGATTATCCGTGGTGCTACCTAATGGAAGTATAAATCTCTCACACGCAGCATCTTCAGACAGTAACAATAATGAGCAGTACAGGAGTATCTTGCTAAAGGTTGCTTGGAAAGTGAATTTATAGTAACAGGACCAATTTATTCTCCAGGCACTAAAAGCCCTAAACACAATGAAACTTTGGTATACTTTCCTTCTGTGGCAGACCAAAGGTTCCTCTTAGCAATACTTGGCACCACTATTTTTAGCAGACCAATCGTAGACAAATAGCAGGAGGCAGCTTCATGTCTTGCTTGTCAAAGAACTATCAGTTTCTTCTACTCAAACCTGATTCATCACCTTCACTTTTGGGGCTCAGGATAAACCTTTCCTCAGCTTTCATGCTCAAAAGACTTTTTTCCACTTTGACTATGCAGAGGGCGTGAACAGATGACTGCTGTTAGTACAGTAATAATAAGCTAGTCGAGGGGCATACTACCATGTCAACAGCCCTTAGCCACCCAAGGCAAAACAAGATTGCCAAATACTCTGTAAGTACTGGAACAATGAACCTTTTCTCTTCTGTACCAGTTTGTACATGATCAGCTTACAGATTTCAATGATTGAAGCAGCAAGTGACTGCTATGGAATGACAGGTAACAACTATGGGAGAGCAAATTATTGAATATCTAGTTCCTTCCTAGACGTTTTAACAATCTCGTTTTAGTAATCTGATACTACATTTGGATATTAAAACGCATACATCTGTATCAGAGGATATAACATATTCACAGAAAGGTAACAGTTTAAAAGTTGTATAGTTCTCTACTTACATGTATTATGTTTTGTTTTGGGGCTTGGTTGTTACTCTTTTGGGTTTTTTTAATTATTTTGCAACTCTAATTACACTTAAATACTAACTGCAATTTATTGGAAAATCCAAACCAAACTCAGGTAAATGTAGCCCTAAACAATTTCTATATATATTAATTTCCAAATATAGAGCAAACAATAAACAGAAAATAAGTACTATAAAAATACAGGCAAAGAAGACATCATACTTGCCATATCAATATCAACTCCTATTCCAGAATTCCAAAGACAGCATTGTTAGTGCTATCTGGATGAGTGGGGAGAGTCAGATGTTGCTACATAAGCAAACTCAGGAAGTGCAGGCTGGACAAGTGGACAGTGACATAGACTGAGAACTGGCTGAATGGCAGTTCTCAAAGGGTCGTGATCAATGGCACAGGGTCTCATTGGAGGCCTGTCATTAGTGGTGTCTTTCAGAATACTGGGCCCAGTACTGCTTTACTTGGATGAAGGGATAGAGTGCACACCTCAGCCCATTCGCTGAGGACACAAAGCTGGGAGGAGTGGCCGATACCCCCGGGAGCTGTTCAGCCCTTCAGGAGGACCTCAACAGGTTGGAGAGATGGGCAGAAAGGAATCATCTGAAATTCAACAAAGGCAAAAAGGTCCTTAACTTGAGGAAGAATAACCCCAAGCACCAGGACAGATATACTAACCTGCTGGAATGCAGCTGTGAGGAGGACTTGGGAGTGAACAAGAAGCTCTCCATGAGCCAGCACTGCCTTTGGGGCCAAGAAACAATCCTAGGGTGCATTGGGAAGAGCACTGCCAGTAGGTCAAGGGAGGGTAACTGCAACTCTACTCAGTCCTGGTAGTGACCTGGAGTGCCGTGTCCAGTTCAGGGCTCCTCAGGACAACAGACAAGGTGCCCCTGGAGCAGGTCCAGCAGAGGCTTCAAAGATGATAAAGGGACTGGAGTGCCTCATGAGAAAAGGCTGAGAGAGTTGGGCCTGTTCAGCATCAAGAAGAGACAACTGAGAGGGGACCTCATCCATCTCTGTCCATGTCTGCAGGGAAGGGTTAGGGCATGGACCAGGCTCCACTCCGTGGTATCAAACAATAGGACAAGAGGCAAAGGGCATAAACTGATGCACAGGAAGGGAAGTTCCACCTGAACATAAGAATTTTACTGTGTGGGTGACTAAGAACTGCAGATTGTCCAGAGAGGTCGTGGAGTCTCCCTCGCCAGAGACATTTAAAGGCTGTCTGAACAATCCTATCCATGTTCTAGGATAAACCTGCTTGGGCATGGAGGCCAGACTGGATCCAGTGATCCCTTTCTGCCATCCCTGATTCTGTAATAAGGGTGAAGGATCAGGATACATAACTGATCCTGGAAGCTTTTTCAGGAAACTTTCTTATCATTAATTGTCAGTTAGAGGAAGAGTGGAAAAGTTTTTATTTACCTGTAATAATAAATAAATATCCATGACCATAGAACAAGGAACATTAGAGGTTTTAATAAATTCTGTAAATTACACTTGCAAGCATAACCATCAATGCTCTTCATAATCTCTTATTTTTTTAAAAGAAAGGTGAGGTCTAATAAAATTAATTGCTTAACTTCCAACTTTTCCCAAAACACAAATAAAGATACTGGTCTATTACCATCAGCCTCTTCTTGTAAAAAGAAAAAACAACTGGTGCTGCACCAATCTTATCTGAATAGTCATATCAAATGTTGCAAATTGAAAATAAGTGTTTCCAATTATTTCTTGAAGAAAGAAATTAAATTTAGTTTCTCATCAATTCCAGTGTTTTTCTAATGCCTTCAAAGTATTCCAATAAGCAATATAAAGTTTTTATTTAGGAAAATACATATATCTTTTCCTAGTAGTAAATCCTACTATAAGCACTTACACCGTGTTAGTTTCATGTTGAATATTTCCTCTTCAAATTTGCTTTCACAAATTACTTAGTCTACTTGACTTTCTTCCTGAATTTCTCATTTCCCATAAGAAAAACTTAAATTTTAGAAAGTTAAACACAAGACTCAAATGAAAAGATTGCATAAGACATTGCTTGCATAATACATGAAATAGAGTCATGATTATACCCAGTGAATATGAAGAATCTCACATTTAAGTTGCTAAAGCCATGGGACAGTACAAGCTAGTCAAGGCAGCTCTTTAATAAAACATGAAGGGCTTATGCCATTTTGCCTAGCTCAACTTGTAATCTCTTGAAAGCTCTTAAAGTTAATTATATCTAAATACCACTTTTTTCCTGAGAAATTACAGAAGCAATACACAATATGTAAAGAAAAGAAGATGGCCTGTTTAATGCCCTACTAATATCCTAAGGCTTTAACAATAATTACACAGAAATACTGTGAACCAGAATTTATGAGGCTAATCACTGCCTGAAGCATGCATTATAGGATACCTTCTTTAAAGGGTACTGCTGGTTATGGTTACTGTTGGTTAATACCCACTACAGCCATTGATTTGCTTATATGAATAAAAGAAGCTGGTCTATGAAGATAAACAAAATAATTTACAGATATTCTTGCCTGAATTTTGGCATGCCTGTGAGTGTCCCAGGAAGTTCCAGAGGTCTATTTTAGAGCACCATAATACATTTAAAATTCATTAAAAAAAAAAATTAGCCAAAAAATGGGTGGAAACCGATATGGATTTACTAATAAAAATAAGAAAACAGTTTTGTAAAGTAACGTATTAATTAAATACTTCCAGAAATGCTCAGAATATGCATACAGTAACTGTGGAAAAATTGTGAATATTTTTCAGGAATAGCAGTAAAATTAGTAGAAAAGTAGAAATTAGTTATTCTACACAGCTGAACAAGTCTGCATTAAAAAACTCTTGAGCGCTGTGGCACAGTACTAACCATCAGTCTGTGGACATTCTTCTCCTCTCAGAAGACACTACTACTACTTGCTGAACTAGCTGCTATTCAACTTAGCTTATCTCAGTATAGAGAGGTTAGCAGTGATAAAGTCATGCAGCTACTGAAATCTCGATATACATGGCAAACAATTCTAAAGCTTGTGACACAAAGAACCTACAAAAGAATTTCCATTTCTTGTGATTTTCAAACAGCAGCATCTTTTATAACAATGAAGTAACTGCACTAAATAAATTTGAAATTTATTAACTAACTAACACAGTTACATGATTTATCAGTCATGGTCAGGTGATTTATTAAGTATTTTACATGGTCCCCCATAACATCTTTCTCTCTAAATCAGAGAGAAATTAATTTGATGGGTGGACTGTTTGGTGTATGAGGAATGGCTGGACAGTCATATCCAGAGGGCAACAGTCAATGGCTCAGAGTCCCAGAGGGCATCAATGACAAGTGGTGTCAAGAAGAGAAGGCTCAGGGAGACCTTTCTGTGGCCTTTCAGTGCTTAAAGGGTGCTTACAAGAAAGATGTGGACAAACTTTTCAGCAGGACTTTTATGACAAAACAAGGGGTAATGGTTTTAAAATAAGAGAGGGTTAATTTAGAGATAAGGAAGTTTTTTACTGAGGGGTAGTGAAGCATTGGCACAGGTTTCCCAGAGAGCTGGCAGATGTTCCATCCCTGGAAAGATTCAAGATCAGATTGGACTGAAGTCTGAGCAATCTGATCTGGTTGAAGATCTCTGCTCATGGCATGGAGGTTGGACTAGAAGTCCCTTAAAGGTCTCTTCCAACCCAAACCATTCTATGATCTTCATCTGCACTTGTCTGCAGGAAGAATGACAGGCTGTGGATCAGCTGGGTGGGAAAAAGTTCTGCAGAAAAGGACTTGGTATCTTGGAAAGGAGAAAAATGCACAAGAGTCCGCAGTGCACTTGAGGAGTAGAGGTCAACCTTATCCCTCTACAATGGTCTGGGGCTGGAGCACAGGTCCTACTGAGAGGCAGAGGGGCATTTTCAGTCTGGAGAAGTGGTTTGGGGGCACATAAAGCAGCTTTCCTGTACCTGCAAGGCCATCAAGACAACAGTGATACATGCCAGGTGAATGAGGCAAAAAATGTGTAATTTGAAACAGGAGTTTCAAATTGGATGCCTGCTTCAGAATTTTTTCCCATGAGGACCACCAAGCAGATGCACAGAGAGGTTCTGTAGACCTCATCCTTGGAGACTTTGATATGCAACTGTCCTGGTCTGGGCTCACAGCTGATCCTGCTGTGAGCAGGGGAGTGGACTAGAAGACCCTCTGAGATCTAGACCCTATCCTAATGATATTGTTTTTAGCAAGCCAGGGATTTCTGGAAAAGTTAAAACACATCATTCACAATCTGGGGGAAAATAAAAATGCAAGCAGAACTCACTTTCCTTTGTAATTCATTCAAAGACGTACTATTTAAAATGTATTTCATTTCACATGTAAATATCTATTTTCAAATGCAAGTCATTTCATTCTTACAGATTTTAAAATGTCACCAGCTGTTATCTTAAAATTCTTCTACACTTTTTTTTGCAAGTCAATTGTCTTTGATTTTTTTTTTTTTTAAGTTGTGAGATCATATTCCTTTACTTTAAAAATATTAATACAGGTGCTATTTGTCACACTGTGATACTATAATTTTTAAGGGTATATGCAAAGATTCAGTAAGTTTCTTTACCCTAGGCCTCTTCAACTGTTTTGCCATGTTTAGAAAGAGTGAGATCATTTTTCATTTCGTCATAATCCCTAAATCTCTTTGAGAATCATTATTCTCAAAGGTGCAACTCTTTTGCCATTGTGCAGGTACATTCTGCATTCTATGTCACTAAATATACAATTTTGTATGTGGCTATACTGAAATGCATTTTTCCCAGCATGATCTTGGTTCACTAAAATAATCTAGATTGCTTGGCATCAACAGTCTATCTTCAGTGTTATTTAGCACCTCTCTTTTTCTTGCATCACCCAAAGACTTCAACAGCTGTAATTTTATATACAACTAGAAGATATGCATACAAATAACGAATGAATGCTGATCTCTCCCCGGTCTCTTTCAATATATGACACCTGCCTAGGTTCAAATTAAGAAACCAAAATTCATGGAAAATGTAAGGGTAAGATTCTAAAGTGAAAGAAAGATGGTATTAACTTCATTATGAGGGATATAAAAATTGGATTTACAAATATGAGCTATACTAGTCTTCTCATGAATTAATAAATACTTCTTAGCCCTTCTTTTGCTGCTTGAAAAAGAAATGAATGTGACAAGACTACCCAGGAAGAAGAAACTTCCCAAGAAATCAAGCAGTATGTCCCTTGCAGCAGAATACTACAGCTACAAATCTCAACTTCTGTTAAGTATTTGAGAGTTCTCAGTGCTACAGTAGCAAGTGACACATTCTGACCTCTTTCTCCAAGAATTAACAGACTCTTATTCCTCTTCCTGAGAAGCCCAGCAAATATAAAAAATGAATACAGTTAATTCAAATCTATAAAATACTCTCTTTATAAATAAATTATACTAGACTCTGTTCCATTTAGTCTTTTTTCATTATACTAAAAGAATCCCGCAGAGTTACAAATACTGCAAATCTGATGTGGTAGAAGATGCTTAAATTTTAAGATATATTCAAATTATGAGATACTGAAATATAGCTTAAATTCAATTCCCAATTTATACAATGAATAGTTTCTCTTCACTTTATCTGTGCTTTGTAGTAAATATTTGAGACATTTTATTTAGTCGTCCTTAAAAAGATAGTTTCTTCTTATTATTTTGTAAAGGAATAAATGGGATAATTGAGAGATTAAAAAAACAAGATAGTAACAGTAAAGACTACCATAGCACTCAACTCCGATATTTTATTCACAGGGCCATACAGTTTTCCAAAATATCTTAGCATTTATAAATTTTCTTTTTTTAAGCAATCTGTTATGTAAACAAATACATAACGCTTCAATTTTTTTCCTTAAGTATAAAAACTAATTCTGCTTGCAATAGAGGATCATGTTAAAAATAGAATGTTCATATACTTGCCATCCTGTGTGAAACTAATTAAAATCTCAAGATTCAACTACTCTTTCATAACTTTATAGCATATGTTATTTAACAAGGAATATTTAGTAAAATGTGTGGGTCAAACTTGAACTACTGGGTATCATGCACAACACTGTTTCAGACTGAATTTCAGTGTCTCAATCCATCAGACCCTCCTTGAAAGTCCAGTATCATGCTCTGCATATCAAGAGCTCAAGACAAGCACGCCAGGCATCCAGGTTATCCTTCTTTGCAGAACTCAGAAACAAACTTGCATAATGGAAAATTATTTTAAAAGGTCAATTAAACCTCCAAACAGCAAATATCCTACAAACTTTGACCTATCAAAGGTTATGAAATGACAACCAGTTCAATAGCTTCCATCTTATCCCTTGTTTTCCACATAACAGGGAAGTGCAGCAGTTACAGTGACTCCAAGCCCAGGAACAATTTTTCTCCCTGCACTTCTCCCTCCACTGTTTTTCCAGAGCTTTCTGCTCAATGTATGTTTATCTGTGGCTGAATGTTTGACTCTGTAATCAGAAGGTAACACAGACATAGGACGAATGGGATAAACAACTGCAGTTTCACTTGCAAAGTACATTAATACAAACATAAATATTTATACATAGAATCTAGCCTCACATACTATCAGTTTATTCTTTATTTTGAAAAATTCAGAGATGAAATGAGATGATGAGACCTTCACTCCACTCCTTCGGATTCACAATACCTGCAATGCTGAGGCATAGCTCCTATAAATACCAGTTCTATTAGATCTCACCAGTTTGATGTAGTTTTTGTTTGGTTTTGTTGGGTTTTTTTTTTTAATCAGAACAAAGACATAAACACAACCAAGAAAATATGATATCTAGAGGTACACAGAGTTTGGAAACAGAGATGATCACGGTCTAGCTACCAGTGATTTGTGCTTCCAAGATTTCCCCATGACCCTAGAAAGAAAACAAACAAACAAACAAACAAAACAAAACAAAACAAAAAGACAAAAAAAAAAAAAAACCACCTACATTGCTTGGCAAAAATGTTGTTTCAAAATACAACAAAATATGTTTTAGTTCAAAGGTTGCTTTAATCAAATATACCAAGGTCAGGTTGTTGAAGAATAAGAGCTTTACTTTAGGGTAAATTTAGGGAGGACAGCCCCAAATGTCACCCTAGGACAAGTCTGTTACAACTTGCAGTCAGTGTTCTTTTCAATTTTGCCAATTTACACATGTGGATAAAAAAAAAAAAATATCAGCTGACTGTTCTTCTGAGACCAGCCACAAGCAGCTGTCTAGGCTTCTGTCTCTTGTTCCTCTTCTAGACCTTCATTTTAAATATGGTGTCTTGGTACTTGCTGTTTTGCCTTCTAGGTATTTTTGATTCCTCCACAGCTATGAATATCTCTTTGAGTACCTCCAGCACATAGACAGAGCATGTACCCCAAAAATAATTAATCCTTCAACAGTACATTTCCTATGTTCACATTTCCTCAGTTCCTATCATATGTTAACAAAATAACTCCTTATGTTAAAGGTGTAATTGAGAGGTTAAGTCTATTTTGATTTTTTTTTTTTAATTAATATTGAGTCAAAGTCCCAGTTTGACTCAATACACAGCTCTATTAGGTGGTGGCAACATAATGTAGTCTGACACAGTGAGACCCTTTTTTTTAGAGGTGTACTGCAACACTCAAATTTTCTCTTAGGGTATTTCCAGGTATGAGTACTAACAAAAAATACCCTTGTTTTGTTGATTACTGGAGTAAGAACAAAATTTGCATATAAAATTTTACCATACTCTGACAGTCCTTGAAGCATTTTTTTTAATAAAAACAATTTCTCAGTGCAAAGCACATCTTCAGGACAACCTATAGAAACTTAACCACATTTAGAGCTGTCAGGACTGTACTTATATGGAATTATTCTTACTACTGACCTCTGTTTTATGTGTGTATCCTGATGAGAACCAAGACGGAGGGAAAAAGAGCAGTGAAAGAAAATAAAGTTGAAAAAAAGACTGCAACAGTTAAGATACCACTGTACTATTTTGTATATGCACAATATCACCAAATTCAGTGTATGTATTTCAATATTTGACATTATTACATTTGTTAAAATTGATGTCAACACCACAGCAGCTTTTGTAGCTAAAGACCTTTTTCTGTCACTCATCATTTCTTAACTATGTGAAAATAGAAGGGTCAAATTGCACTCTGGCATATCCATTTCTATTCATTAAAGCAGCCAGGTTTTACTGCACACAAATCTTGAAAAACATGAGACAATGAAAGAACATGCAATTAACAGAGAGCACTTAATGTTATCTCTACTCAGCAGCACCAAGTGCCTGTAATAGAGCGAGTCCGCTGTAATCTCATGAAAGATAAGATTTATATATTCTAGCACTTGTGTTACACACTGATGAACAACATAAAATTGACATAGTGGTTCTTCAGGGCTACAAAACGTGTTTTCTTTTGCAGTTTAATTGACAATGACTACATTGACCTTTTCTCTATAATTGTAACTACAGTAGAGCAATTAGACAAATCGTCACCTCTATCATTTCCCACACATAATAGGCAAAAGCAGAAAAAAGCAGACTGCTAATGACCTTTTCATGCTGATGTTACAGCAGTATAATATTTTACACTTGCATACATGAGTGAAAGCTGGAGTGAAAAAATTTGTTTAAATGATATACTTCAATGAATGAAAAGTGACAACTACAGAAATTAAATATTAGAAATATTTAAAATCCTCTGATTTCCCAAATACTGTGTTCTAAATGAACATTTGCATCCTTCACTATTACCATAAAATTTTTTATGACAATTCACACTTTCACTTATATTTTGGCTCACTTAGAGACCCTGTATTGTAAGTAGTAGTAAACTAGATAGTTTTAAACAAACATTCCAAACCACCTGTGCATATCAAAAATATTCAGGAATTTGTAACATTTGGATTTTACATCCGATAATTCAGTATTAGACCTGTGTCCTTGTTTTTCATTCCCTCTTCTTCTTCTCTGCTGGTATTTACTGTCACCCCCAGAGATGAGATAACAAAACCACAAAACACTTTGTGCTGTGCTATTATTCAAAATGCCCATAATTGTTACTGGGAAATTGCAGAGTATCTTGTTATAGTAAGGGATTTCTTCACAAGCTAGAAAAGCTACCAGTACTGTTGAAAAACTTTAAAATTAATCTCTTACAGAATGTGTGTTACTAGGATTTGAATCCTGCTTTGAAAAGTAAAATTGTGTCAGTTTTTAAGACTCAGTTCATAATATAGACTTTATAATATATCATTAAGTTTCACCTCATATTTCTAGAACAGAGTTTGATCTTAATGTATGTCTAAGTCTGGGCACTGGGCATTTATCAGTAAAACTTCTATGTTAAAAATATCTTCTTTATGGAAGATTCTGCAAAAAAATTCTCTTTGATGCTCCTGAACAAACTCTGCATAACATGCATGAATATATATATATCTTTACATATACAGATGTTATCCAATATTCAATATTTCAAAGCAAACATATTTTGAAATTTCAGGAAAAATTAAAGCATTCTATTGAATGATAAAACCTTTATAGAGAAAATTGTAGAACATCACCTTACTGTATGTATTTGTTGTATGAATTTATTTCCCTCCAAAAGTGGAGTGATTTTGTGCAACTTTTGTTCCAGACATTTACAAGCATACCACTATTGAATGTTGCTTTTTAACTTGAATATAGCTGGGTTACCTATGTAAACTATACCACCAGTGAATTTTAGAATACTATAAGCTGAGAGCTAATGCTCTCAGCCAAAGTACCTAAAAATTATTTCTTTTTCCTGTAGCCCTTTTAACATGCAATTGAACAACATATATGAATCTTATATGACATATGACTTGCTATAATAGGATACTTTAAAGGAACTTTTGATTTAACACCACTGCTCTGAGGGCACTTGCTGAGAAAGACTATCATGACAGGCAATAGGCAGGATATGAAGAAGGGTTTCTAAGGCCTTCCCTCCAGATAAAATGGGTAGCATAACTTGCAGTCTCAGAAAGAGAAGCTTTATTTTCCTCTGCAATACTTTTCTGACTCTTTGAATGCTCAAAATAATGATGCAAAATGAGGTGTGAAGGGGAAGTGAAATAAATGATATGCTGAAATATAGCCGAAGATCCAGTGACAAATTCTATCTGTAAACTCATTTTTTGAGCCCTTGTGTTAGGACCTGGGGACTGCAAAAATATGTGTTGGAAATCTCCAATCATGTAAACTATATTAATGTGTTAATAAGACTGTAAATGAAAAGATCAGCTATTAGGGCAAGATCTAGAGAAGAATAAAACCCAGCCACTTGTTCTTACTTCTCTCCTAGCAGTTTCCATTTTGGCAGCCAACTTTAAAAAAATGCTTCAAGAAGCTTTTTTTAAAGGTCTATCATTCACTTACAGACACTTATAAAGCAAAATTCTAGAAAGCAATTTTATGAAAAAAGGAAAAATAAAATCAACTTAAACTCTACATATTCCTTTAACTTCTAAAAGGTTCATGTTTTATCCTAATGTATGTTACAGTACAGTATTGTACATTCATTGTCTTGAGATACTTGGAGCAGTACTTGAAGAGACCAATCTATCCATAGCTGTTTAAAAAATAGATATTAAATTCCAATTTCAATGTTTTCTGATTGGTATGCTAGTAAAAAAATGGCTACAACAGTGAAAATTCAAACTAACTTTTGTACTCCTTTTTTAAAACCTGTGATTTCCACATTGCTTTGCCTTATTTATTTCATAGAACGCATAGGTATTCAAATTAACAGATATATGAATACATCACCATTTAGACCAGGGCTAATCAGGAAACATCTCTGCAAATTTCATTCAGCAAATATCTGACAGTATTGACCACTGGGATACATTCATTTTACTGAAGAACAATTAGTCAAAGCAATGCTATAAGCAAAAATAAAAGTTTATGAACTGAAAATTCTTCTGAAATGCTTATTTTACAATTTGACTGGAAGTGTTTAAGCACATTCTTAACAGCCCTCAATTCTGCAGTAAGATTTTTTCAAAAACATGACTATGTTTTAATTAGAAATTTAAATCTGTCAGGGGCAGCAAAGAAGAATGTTTATTACAGCATTCCAGGATAGTAACCTATAGTAACCATGATAAACAAAACATCTTTTAGACAAGAATTATACAAGAAATTCCTCGTAGTAGAAACATTTATCCTTTGGCACATGTTTAGAACAATTGTTTATCATCACAGGTAAGAAGATATCTAGATTAAGATATTACTAGAAAACCTAGTTTTTACTTGTATTTTGTCACATTGCAGCTGATCTGAAGCTGCCCCTTAAACTCAACCAACCTCAAGAAAACAAGCCCCTGGATAAGGTCGGGATAGGTTGGATTTAAACCCAAGCAAAGACATCAGCCAACCCTGTTCTAGCTGAGATGCAGATACACACTAGCCAGACAGCTGGGTAGAGAGGTCCCATCCAATCTATCTGAGCTGGGAAATCCAAAGCCCCTATAAAAGGGCAGCCTGTTAAACTCATTGCTGTCTGCTGATAACCCACAGTGTTGTGTCGTGTGACTGTCTCCAACGCACAACTCCACGTAACAGTTTTCCAATTATCTTCTTTTTTCTGAATGCTAAATGCAAAACCAAAACAAACACAAACCAACATTATTTTTCTTGGAAGTTTATACAGTTTTAAAATAGAATGGATTTTTGTGGGTTTATGCTGAATTGAGGATTGAATATAGCCTGAAATTTCTGAGCTACTCTTGCTATTATGTAAAATCAAGAGCATCCATTACATTTAGCTCCAAGTTACGATAATTATTGGCAGTTCTGTTGCTAATGTCATCAACAAGAGACCAGAAACAGGCAGGAAAGCAGTCCAAATAGAGACCATTGAGCAGAACTAAGTTACACAGCATGTATTTTCCTTTTTCTCCGGTTGCCCCAGGAAAGTCTAACATCATTTAAAATTCCTGACACGGTCTCCCAGGCCAGAATACAATTAACAGATGAAAGCTTGAGCACGCATGTTTTATTTTCACCCTGCTGAAATGCTAAAGGATGGCACAAATTTTCTAAGCTAAATTTTGCTGGCTATTAATAACTATCTTTGAAAGTAGAAACGGGACTACAGTTTGCAATACAGATTAGAGAAACACTTTGTGTAGAAAATGTATATATATTTTATACATGCATAAAATACATTACACATGTGAGGAAAGGCATCCTCTCAACACAGCTTCATATGTCAAAATTTAAAAAAACACTTTAAAAGAAATCAAAACCACTAGATACAGACATGCAAAAAAGAAACCACTGAAAACTATCAGCCAAAAGAAATACACAGATTGGAAGAAAGGAGAGCTAGACAAGGTAAGATCTACTTTAAGTAATTTTTCCAAGTAGGCAAGTATTTTCAGTATCTGAAAAAACTGAATAAATACTTGAATGCCATCTGACAGACCTTTCTAAGTAACATTTTGTACACTTTTCAGCCTAACAAGCAAATTGTTATGCCTTGTTGATAAAAAGCTACCAAGAGCAGCATGGAAAAGCGAGTTATGCAACAGAAAGGGATCTAGTCTTCAAGAGTAAAATTTACCTGAATCAATCCAATAGGGACATAAATATTTCAAAAGTGGGTATCTTCTCAGTGACAGTAATCAAAACCATAAAAAAAAAAAATTGTTAGATCCTAAACTGATTTATGTATGATTTATAAACAACTTGAAAATGTGTTGGAATGAATGTATTTTATATATCAAGCACAGAATTAATTAAGGACTATAAAAGGCCTGTTGTCTCCTGGTAGTATTGTGCAAATCAAAATTTATCTCCCGAATTTACTCTTCCAATCCAGTATGGCTGGATTTTTTTCCCTTTTATATCAGCTCATGCTTGATTTTCCAGATTGAAATAAATTATGCAACTTCAGTAGCATTGAAAAGGACTTTCAAGGAGCTTAGAAACATGAATTGCCAGAACTGCATAACTCCTAATAAAGTTAAGCTAATAGCAATATGTATCTGGAAAGAATCAGAGGAGGGCAGAACAATTAGTAGATAATCCTCTATACACATCTGTGAGTTTGAAATTCAGTTTTATAAATTAATTCCCATTGTTCAGCAGTAGATGGAGAACAAAAATTAGCCTTTGGATTCTGTTCTGTTCTGCACTGGGCAGGGTCCACAAGCAGCTGATTAATCTTTCTGGCAGTCAGGATATTTAGATGCTGCATCCAGCCTCAGGTTTTGAAACAAAGAGTTTAAAATCACTAACTCTTAGTAAAGTCTCACTGAAATGTACTGTGGCTCCAGCAAAAAAATACTACTGATACGTTACTCCTCAAGCAACAAATTATAGTAAATCAGACTTACAAACTTGCCTAGATGTAACTCTTAAGATTTCCCTAAGTCTTCTTTAAGTCTTAAAACTTCCCTAAATAGGAAGCATTCATTCAATCAATACCTTTAGCAGACCTACTCATATGCAAAAATCTGTTATTAACCATCAAGAAAATATGTTATATATATGTGTGTACATTTGCATACAAAAAATGAAATATAAAGGCAAAACCATAAACTTCAAGATACATTCTTCTTGAAAGAAAAGTAACAAAATATAAATAAAATCAAAATCATTCCAAAACTGTAGCTGCACTGATCTCAAATAACATGTGTAAGGCATACTTTAACACACATTTTTTTCTGTGTGAAACCAGATGTATCATGTATGGCTTGTTATTTTGTTGACTTCTATAAACTGTTAATTTAGAAGTATATTAGTTAATTTTACCAGAATGGAACTAAATAATTACTTGTCATTTCTATTTGTGAAGGTTCTTTTTCTAAAAGTGAACAGAAGACCAATCTTTTTATTTTACTATTCACAGTCTTTAAAAAGCTTTCCAGGTAGGTTAATATTGCATTACAGCTTGCCTTCCCTCCATCTATAGGAAACTTAAGGAATAAGTCAGGAAAACACTACTGACAATCCTTTTTATTAGGAGTACTTTTCACTTACTAGAGATCCATATACTTAATTGAAACACCTCTACTAATGACAAGCTGGCAGGTGTTGGTAAATCTGGCTAGCTACAGTATGTCAAGAGGTAACAGGATTTCTTTTCTCAATGGAAAGAAGTACTACTGTATAGAACTAAGCAGATCCAAGAAAGCAAAGGTGTCTCCCTGTCTGAAACTAAGCAGCTAAGCACAGATGGCATTTTCATCAGAAAAAATGATCATGTCAAAGGCAATAACCACTTATAAAAATGCTATAATAACATGATTGAGAAAAAAAACATGAAAATTTGAAATACAAAGCATTAAGTGCACGTAAACTAGTTTTATTTTAACTCTATCCTTTAGAAACAAGACAGAAAGTCCTGTTCACTCTCTCTCATGCTCTGGGAGGTGTTTCAAGAACAGGGGGATGACAACAAATACAGGAAAAAAACACTGTCTTTGGAAACAAAGTTTTTGATACTGTGCTGCAAGGGAGCAGACTACAAACCTCAGTCTGGAATGACTGGAACTTGGCAAATTTGTTCCAATGAGTAGTATTTGGAATTGCTCTTAACGCTCTGACTATCACAGACTCACAACCATCTGCTAAATGCCACAGGCAAGATAAATTAGACTTTATCAGATAAAGTCTGAAGGGGAGGTAAAATTAAGACAAGAAATAAAACAGAGTAGGAGGAGATAATTGGTACTGGAAAGACATGGAAAGAATGAGGGCAATACACAAATTATTCTCACTCTTCACTATAAACAGTAACATCAATGATGCTGATATCGATATATCTCACATTCCTTGTGGGCCTTCTTTAGGACTTCCTTGACCAATAAATTTTTCAGAATCAGGAGATAATAGTCTGTTCAAACATGTCATTATAAACTTTGAAAAATCAGAAGCAGGCAAGGAATATGGCTGCTGTGGTGAACCTCACTTCACCTACCTCCATCTATCTTTACAACCAAAATACAAACTAACACAAGAGGTTAGTATGAGAGTCACGGAATGGATACATTTGGAAGAGGCCTGGAAGGCACCTAGAATCCTTGTCTCTAAGGAGGAAGACCTTACAGCCTCTCTGGGTAACTTGTGCTAGTGGTCAGCCACCATCACAGTGAAGAAATGTTTTCCGATGTTCAAAGAGAACCTCCTGTGTTTCTTGTGCCCACCATCTGTCATCGAGCACCACTGGAAAGAGCCTGTCTCTGCTCTCTTTGCTCCCTTGTTTCATGTGTTTATGCATGTTGAACCTTTTGTTTTCCAAGCTGAACAGCCCCAGTTCTCTCAGCCTGCCCTCACAGGACAGCTGCTCAAGTCCCTTCATCTCATTTTTGGTCCTTTGCAAGACTCTCTCCAGTACGTCCCTGTCTTTCTTGTACTGGGCAATTGAGAAATGGACATAGCACTCCTAGCATGCCAGAACGACAGAAATTATAGAAGTTATAAATGAGATATAAGTGTCTTTGACAGTGAAAAATTCAGGCTGTATTTAATGACTATGCAGGATTTTTCTGGTCTTTTCTGTCTATATAGAACTATGAGGCCTCTGCCTCTGTGAGAACTCTACCTCTCTGAAAGCTAGCTGGACAAGCTGGCTGAGTCCTAGCTCCCTTCAGGCACATGGAGGCAAGTATTGGACAGTTTCTTCTCTACTCCATGAGACTAAAAACTAGATACATGGACTGAAGGAAGTCTCAGACCACTTCACCATGGCTCTGAAAAACAGCATATCACAATAACAAGGTATGAACAGAAGTCAATAAGATTTCAAGCAGAGAGACACAGTTTTAGCCTTTTAAAACTTTTATTCTTTGTGTTGCTCATTTATTTTTCCCTAACTATATCCTATAGGCATCATCATGACCACCACTTTAAATTATTGCTTATTCTCCTCATTACATTATTACTGCACATTCAGGGCAGTAAACTATAATACTGCAAACTATTAATTCTGTCAGCTCAACTTCCACTTCATCACTATCTTCCTCTTCCAGATGACTACAACTTTTCTAAGGTACATTAAAATCCTTTACAAGTCAACCTATGTTAATCTTGAATTCTAAAAACAAAATACCCCTACATTTAACATCACAGAAAATTCAGAATACACCAGCCTTCTTTGGTTTTAACAAAAGAAAAGCAGGGCTCACTGAGTAACCTGATCAGGATTGAATATAATTAGTATGCAGCATCTGACACATTTCCTGTTTATATGATTGCATGATCCCACCATAAAATAAGTTTATGCTCACCCACACATATACAAAGAAAAAAAACCACAAAAAATGCTGCTTCTTTTTCATTTTGAGCTTAGAACCCATGTAGCAGGAAACAGCCTAAAGTGAATTCAGAACATGGTTATGTTCCTTTCAAATGGTATTTATACTGGATATACTGACAGGATCTAAACAATACAGTCAGTGCAGTAAATCATTGGGACACCCATTCCTTTTTCTCTTATCTTTTCACGTACTGTGTCCATTCTGACTGCATGATGAATTATAGGTTGCAACCTCAGAATATAGCAGTAATTGCAATGATGACTACATCTTCTTTTCTGAGCCATGGCAGGCTGGCTTTTTTTTAATTTTCTGTACTGCTTTAAATTATAACACTGGAAGTATTTCATCTGTACAGAAATGATACACGAAACCCTTCCGTTTTCATGATGCACTGAGGAATCAGATTTATAACACACTGTCATTTCCATGCCTTCAGGGAGCATTGCACTTTCTTAATTTCTGTAAGGAATGTCATCAAGCCACATTTTGTGTCAAGTCTGCCGTTTTTAATTATTAGCAACTAAGTTTAAGAAATTTCTCCTTTATTTTATCAAGTGCATACCTATCTCGCAGAATTTTTTTTTATGCCACAACTCATAAAATTGTTTAGGCTGATGCTAGTCCCTTGTACTAAATTACCAACTAATCACAGGAGATATTTATCATCTCAAGTTTTACATGAGAATTGTCAGACTTAATCACCCTCCTCATATTTTCACTATTTACAGACCGTCATTTATCATACATTTCAGCAGTGTGACAGCAGTGGACTATTTTCCCCATTTTTCAGGTATGTTAAGACAGACAAAAGCATGGCAAATCATGACAAGAGCTTGGAAGTTTTACTCTCTCTGATAACATCAATTTCCACCAAAAATATTCCCTGAAAAACCTATTTTTTTTAATACCAGTTTTATCTTAGTTATAGAGATAAGTAGAATTAGCAGGCTAAAGCTAATAAATGGACAGTTATACTTAATTATATAAAATGCATTCTGATTTTTATCATTGGTTAAACAGATAGTATAATAGTTCTAATTAAATGTTTCTAAAAATTAATTTCTTTGATAAAAATGTTGAAGAAACATTTCTCAGAAGCCTTTATAATGTGGGTTCAGGGCATATTAATAGAAGCTGAAAGGATGACTAACACTGGTAAGGTTAGTGATTTCTGGGGTAACTGCTGAGATATGTGTGGAGTCATACTCCACATTCTTTTTCCACTGCACTGTCAAGTAAGAAAACATTTAAAACAAAGATACCCAGAACAGCACAAATATACAGCCACTGCTTGATTCTGGAGGAAGTTCATCCTGCACTCCTGGGCATGAAAGGTGCCATTCTCTACAGTACTGCACAACAAGGGCAAAACTAAGTTATGTAAGGTATCACATCACTGAAATAAAGCGTAAGTGACAAAGCCCAAGTCTACCAAAGGAAACACTGTAGCATAAATGCTACCTCAGTGTTCATAAAATCACAGAAACTGAGCTGTGGGGTGTTGTAGGTTGGGTTGATTCAGTTAGGGATATTAATAAATGTTAGTTAGGTTGGTCCTCTGAACCCCTATGTCCCCTCACACTGGTCTGCTCCAAGTGGCTTACCACAGGAGCTCTTACATGTCAATCTTGTAGCCACTGCCTGATTCTTCTTGAAAGTTCTGTAGCAATCACCCCACCTTTGCAATCCTATTTGTCCCAGAACCCTGTACCCACCTCTGTTATGTTCCCATAGGTTGCCATGGTCCACGTCACTCCCCTGTTGTCTGTCCCCATTGGGCGAGGGGGATTTCCGTCCCTGTCCACCCGCCCCCTATTTAACCCAGTGCTTTCATTGTCCATTCACCATTTTGCCATTGTGCCAACTTGGGGACGGTCACCCAAGCCATCGCTGCGACCCCACTGGAAATAAACGTTCTCAGGCCCACCAACAAAGTGTGCCTCTCTCATCCCTTTGCCTCCTCTCAGCGTAAGGCTACGAAAGCTGTGTAGCCACGGCGGAGCACTCCGCACTAGCAGGGAGGCAAACGCCTGAGACCCAGAGCGTCCGTGCACGCGGCAGCTGCGGTCTCACAAAGGGCAGCACTAGCCAGGCTTCCCAGCCGCCCGAGGCCGCAGAGAACAAAAGCCGCAGTGGGGGATCCATGCTTAGAGCAACCGGTTCTTTATGAACTGTACCCCATGGAAAAAAACCACAATGGAGCAGTCATTGAAGAACTGCAGGCCTTGGGTAGGACATACAGTGGAGTGGTTTGTGCAGGAGAGTATGGAAGTGTGGGATGGGGTGGTAAGGATACCTTAAATGCCTGTCAGGTGGGCACCCAGCTGCTTCTAAGCCCCCCTCCTCAGCAGGACTGGGGAACAAAATAATATGAAACAGGCCTGTAGGTCAAGATAGGGAACAGGAGATCACTTGCTACCTACGCAAAACAGACTTGGTTTGGAGAAGCTGATCTAGTTGCCAATTAGACAGAGCAGAATAATAAGAAATAAGAGCAAATTTAAAAACACCTCAGCTGCCATTTTTTGCTGGGCAAAGTTTACTCCCAACTCCCTTATCTCTTCTCCCAGAGGGTAATGTGGTATGTAGGTCGCAGTCAGTTCACAATACTTTTCACTGCTGCTCCTTTCTTCTCATACTGTTCCCCTGCTCCTGTGTGGGTGTCTCATTTCACTTTATCCCACTACTCTGGACACACAAAAGGGGTGTTTTTTTCTTTTTTTAATAATAATAAAAAAAAAAAAATACAACACCCAGAACTTAAAGTCAATAAAGAAAATTGCCATGCTTAGGTGTATTCTTTGTCCGACTTCTATGCTTTGTACTGAGTTTAAAAAAAAACTTGGCAGTCAGACTCAAATCATTTCACAAAACATCTGCAGGGTAAAGCAAATTTTCTTCTAAATTTAATTAAAAAGTATGACATTCAAAAGAGTAAGTAATTTTAAAAGTAAAATTGATTTGTGTTACATTATTTCAGTTTTTATTGAGTTCAAGTTTTTAATGTAGCTAACTAAACATCTGATAAATATGCAGAGTACTCTAAGGAGATCTCTCAGATAATTCAGAATAGATGAAATAAAATTAGAATAAAGAAATGCTAGCATTCACCTAGAGTGATTCATGACAAATATTGTATAAAAGTATAGTTATTTTCTGGAAGACTTTACTATATCCACAAGTCCAGATTATACAATATTACACAAACAAGAATCAATGCTCTTGTAGTACATTGCAACTTCAGTCACACCTAAGGTGATGAATCAGATGCTATATTAGCATTGTTAAATCATCAAAGTTAAAATGGACATTTTTGATTAGGAAAAACATAGGCAAGATTAAAGCCTTGAACTCTTTCTTTAGAAGCAATTTCATTAAAATAATTTCCACATCAAATATGCAGAGACTTTTAATTTCAGGAGGAAAAAACCTTTTCTTTTACTTTTCCAGAAAATAATACTAGTGCTCACTAACCTTGTATTTTATTAAAAATACACTGTAAGAACTGGGCTACTGTTGTAATGCTCATGTCTGCTAGTGAAATGTTGAGGCATTCACATATACCAGCAGCTCTGGGACTAAACACAGTGAGCTAATCTCCTGCTGAGATAATCTTCAGCACTGTAATCCTCTACCCACAACAAATCCAGGTCTCATTAGATGCTCCCAATGCTGATTACATGGATTTACATGAACTCATGGTAGGCAGTCACATAAAATTTTGGACACTTCTCTAATGTATGGAAGACCACATTAACAATTTACTCTACTAAGTAACAATGTGGAAACCCCAAAATGCTCTGTGCCAACAACTATGATACCCAGGTCTGAGAAATTGGCACTGCATTAGTGACGTAGTCAAATAAAGTAAATGGAAACTCTCTGAAGGTTAATTCTCCTTTCTCCTGATTCTGAGGCAGTACAAATAGTTTGATTTTCAGGCTTATGGTCTGTTTCTATGTTTCCACAGAATTTCTTTTGTATATTGACTTCCTGACTACTCTCCTCGTGAAATGTCTGTATTTTCAAGTTCCTCTGTCCTGGACTCCAACTATAATCCTCACAAACAAATCTTAATCATTACAGGGTGGTTAGACTGTCCCATTACACTGCCTACTCTGGTTTATCCATAGTGGATTTTCATGGAAACACAAAAGAAGAAAGAGCCATTTTCTCAGAAATGGAATAACGACACTACATCCAGGTTTTCCATCTGTGCTAACAGCTCAAGGAGGTGCACATTAATGCCTCTTTCCCCCCCCCATCACCAGTCAGAAGTCCAATGATGGTAAGCAATACCACCACAAGGTAAATAAGCAAAATTCTCACTGTTTTACTGTGCCATGGATATATTGCATATCATCCTCCCAAGTTACATTCATAACTTGGTCTCAACAACATCCAGATGCTCTGCAAATCTTAGCACCTGCTACCGAAGTCACCCACAATGTATGTAATAAATTACATGAAAAAATACAGCTCTCTTGAGATATTATTATAAGAACATGTGGCAACACCTACAGAGGAAGAAGCAAAGTTCTTAAATGTTTGGGAAAATATTGTCCTTTGACTGCAAACCAATAGATAATTTTGTATTGCAGGTGGAATCTTATCCTGAATGACTGGCAGTGCCATGGCACAAAAAAGTCTTACTGTACCTGTAAATAAAGTTCCTTGCCTTATCTGCATTATTCCCTTCTTTCTAAGAAGAAACATAGATACAGTAGGGGCTGGCAAACATCCTCTATACAAATATTATCCAAATATAAGGAAATATTTTAGTAAGATAATGACTGAAGCAAGCAGAACCATTCTTAAGATTTCACAGTCACTGCATAGCTTTTAAATGTCTGTCCCTAAGTGAATTCTTTAACACAGATGTTGAAGTGAATTGCAACTCTCAGGCCACAGTGATGAGATTCACAAAATAAAGTTAGACTGTCTGCTGTTTGCTTCCTGATCATTATGGATATAATAAATAGCAGATGTTCCTCAAACTATTAAAAAACCCACATAGCACTGAAAACTTTGCCAGCACATCATGCTACATTTCCTGAATCCCCCACAAGATTTATTTTAGGTGTTCTATTTTTACTTCATCAACTGAAATTCGAAAGAACAAGGGCAGTGACCATGAGAACAACTTCAAGGTGATAAGGTTACAGAAAACAAGCTTCAGAGTATATTATTCACTTCACCATGTACAAAGAACTCAATCCTTTCCAATTGCAAAGACTAGATGTAATCTACTCATGATGCCTATGAAAAGAATTTGCAAGCTTGGTTTTGTCCATATTTGAAAGAAGTAGGATTGTTTCTATAACAAACATAACCAATCTGAAAAATAGCATATGAAGCTTTTGAGTGAGCTGTAATACTTGGAGAAGAATTCATTATGTTAGATTACTTCAATAGGTATTTTATGATCTTGCTTAACTCACAACTTTTAGAAACATTTTCACAAGTCATCAGATGAGACTTCTTTTTCCTTCATTTTAAAACTAATGTCAAGAGTATCTCAACTAAACATATTTTTTTGCCTTAGGTAAATTATTTCTTTTACTGCCCCACATAATCTTTTTAGAGGCATATGTCCAAAACAAAAAAGACCTCTAAACAAAACACAGAAATAATGGTCCTCATCAATTCTTGCATATGCACAAGAACCACAGCAACAAAAATCTTAGCAAGTGCCTACCAAGTAGAGGTCTTACATTTAAATTTAAGTTATTTAAGAAGAAACGTAATGATCACAGTATTAACTCTAACACCATGTCACAACCAAGAAAGGACTGTAAGTATTCTAGAGTTATACTCTTGCTTATGGAAAGGATTTTAATGGATTTCTAGAAACAATCATGAAATCTAAAAGAAAGTTTTAAAACCAGTGACTTATTTCTGCCAAGTCATAATCAACTACTTTTAAGAGCTACTTAGCTCTTGTAAGTTATACTGGTATTTTAAAAGCCTTCTAGTTTTCTTTCACACTCAATATTATGCACAAAGAAATGGAGCAAAACAGTTTTCCAAGGCTTTAAAGAAGCCTCAGTTCTCTAAAGTGAGCAGAACACTGTCCTATTAAGTTTGAAAAGATCTGGAATACAAATCCTATGTAATTGGATCTCACAAGTAAACCTGTTTGATAATGGGGTGGAGAGTGGGGGAGAGGTGGAACTAATCTTCATTTTAAAACCAGGAATCAGGAAAAACATTAGACTGCTACTATCTCATATGCACTGGAAAGGTGTCAAGAGACAGAATCTCCTCTAAAACTCCCTCTGATTAGGAGCCACCCAATGGCACCAAATTAAAAAAAAAAAAAAGGGTTGAGCTTAAATAATTAACTAATTTACTTAATTTAAACTAATTTGCATTTTAACCCAAGCACCTGAACAGTCCTGTGTGCTTTTGAAAGCTCACTTGTATTCTCAAAGTGAGTAAATTCAAAATTCCGTGCTAAACTGGTGTTTACTTCAAATAAAGTCATGCAGTTGTACCATGTTCCTATTATATAATTTTCCATTATTCTCAATTGAGCTTTTAGAAGGAGTAAAGCAAACAACTTTATTCAGTTCAGACTAGTATTTGGCGTTTAATGTCACTTTTAAAATAGTAAAAATATCTGAATTGTCAAATAACTGCTTAAGATTTACAGGCATTATTTTCTAAATTCTCTATTTTTTTTTCTTAAACTAGAAGATAATTCAAATTTACCATCTTTAATTGTTATATTAAGTACTAACAAGTACAATCAGAAAAGCATGAAATGGAAAACCTTAAGAAACAAAAATAAACAACTAGAAGTTACATACAGAAGTAGATTATCTGTCACTGCTTGAAAGGGCTTCCTTTTCTTGTTAAGATTCACAATTCTTATAATTCATGCTCAGTGTGAAGTTTTAGAGTAATATGCATAGAATTAAAATATATACTTATAATTATAGTAATTCCAATAAAAGATTTTCAAGAACAGTTTGACAGTAGCAAACTTAGCACACTGCTGTACTCAAAACATTCAAGCAGATGGATATATGTTTCTAAGTACTTTAATGAAAACCTGAAAACTGCCTGGTTTATAATTTGAATTTTTATTATTATTTTTTCTAGCTTATCCTGGATTTTCCAGTAACCTCATTCTGCATGTGCATCCTACAGACAGAAAGATGAGGCAATGCTTTCAAAACCAATGAAGTTTCATCAAAGGTCTGACCTAAACCAACAAATCCAAAAAAACTGTTGTAAGGGCTAAAAGAAGTTATGGCAAAAGTTACTGGTACTTCCTATTGAACACAATGCACTTTTATTACTTTTAGAATACCACACTTTCACCAAAGTCTGAGCTCACCTACACATCAGCACACCCTTAATGACTTCTGAAAACCTTGACAGCACATCTTATTAAAAAAACCAAAAAGTAATCATGGGAAAGAAGTACAATTGCTAGAACACATTATTCTGGTTTATATGAAACTGTTTTAGAACCCCTTTCTGTTAAAAGTGTCTTTTTCCTTTTAATGAAAGTTATAATGAAATAGTCTGGTAGAAGTAATTAAAAATATTCTTCCCTGTGTACCCTCAGGCACTGACTTTGCTCAATTTTTTGCTTTAAAAGAAAATATTCACTTTTAAAATTCTAATTTTTCATCTGATCTGTGATATAACTGTACATAATTTTTGTCCACCTACTTGATGTTGAAATAAATTAGTTAATGGAAAGACTGGAATACAGCAGGATAGGAGGTATTCTGGTCAAAAGGAAAAGTCTAGGTAATAACCCAGTCATTCTTCCACTTTGAATCTGGAGTTCTTTGCAAAAAAAAATACCCCAAAACCAGCCAAACAACCTTGCTGCTTTCTAAAAATACAGGAATTCCACTATTTAATCACAAGCAGTTTATTTTTACTTATATAGTCAAACGTATGCTTCATTGTTTAAGTGCATATAAATTTATCCAAATCCTGGACACCTACTGAATGAGTCAGTTCAATAGCAATTGAACATTTCAATCACTCTTTGTACAGAACACATTCCCCTGAAATACGCATTAAACAAATTAGTGCTGCATCTGGTCATAACTAAACTGTTCTCCGTTGCAGAAATAGGCAAACGTTCCACAAAATAGGTGTCTCAATGATTTACCCAAAACAAGCAAGAACACTGCAAACACTGTTTGCTTTAATCAATCTCCTCCAACCCCCAAGCCATGAGGATTTTTTCTCAACTAACAGAACCAGTTAAATATGCATTACACTGCTTTTGGATGCTCTAATGAGGTTACCTGTCATTAATGATCCAGTTCAGACACAGATTGAGAGAATTAAGGTTTTTGCATCTCTTTACTATTTCCATCACGGTTTCATTGTCCAGTTCTGTGATATGACGTAGGTCCAAGCTTGAAAGATTTCTTAGCTATTAAGACAAATATAAGAGAAAGAAATAATCTGAAATTCATTCACATACATAACTGTTGAAAAAATTGTTAATCTTTTTGGAAGTTGCAGAGTATGTGCAAGCTAGTAATGAAAGATATGATTACTATATCTTTTACAAAAAGCAAATATACCAGAGATATTCACAGAATTCAGCTTGAGCAAAGTTCTGATTCAGGCACTCAGTTACTATATAAAATCCAGACATTCTCACTCAAGGTGCCATACAACCTACAATAAGAGCCTAGGCCCTCCTCCTCCTCTTAAATACATGGACTGTAAGATACCAAGGTAAAATATCAACTCATTTAGCCATAAGAAAAATAAGGCATAGAAGGAAGTGAGAGAGCACGTTTGTGCTTAGATTCAAATGAATGCAATTACTGACTCCAGAGTATAAGGCTTTCAAAGTAAACAAATAATACAAACTCCCTGGAAAATACAGTATTTATACTGAAGTCTCACCTGCACAGTTATCAATAACAGATTGGATATTCTAAACAACAAAACTTGTGAGTTACAAAATAATATAATTAGTAGTTATGCACTGATTAAACTGACTTATTACTAGTATTATTCATTCATGTGTCCTTCAAAAGCAAACTGTTTTACAACTTTTATGAGTAATGGATGCAAAAAAAAAAAAAAAAAAAAAAAGAAAAAATTACAGACTTCTCCAGTATCACTTCAGTTATAATAACCTCCAAGTATTGTTTGCTTTTTAAGCTGCCTGAAATAATCTCTGTTATACTCTGGACAAATAATTGCATTAGGCAATATTGACACTTTAATTAAATATACTTTCCCTGTAAAAGAGGAAAAATGATCCTCATCAGTGATTTAAGTCACTAAGGATTTGATTAGGTAAAGGCATCCAACTGAGATCACATAATTGGTTCACTTCAGTAGTTAATTATTAAGTCAGTGTATTTAGGGCAGGTGGGTAGGGGGAGAGGTGGTAGCATGGGGTGAGAAGAAAAGGAAGAGAAAAGGACTTTGAATGTAGGTACCCTTCCACAGAAACTGGAGTTTTGTTCTTTAACAGGCTCCAAACAAAAGCTAGACTCCATACCGTTCCCAAAAACTCTGCAAAACAAGCATAACATCAAGAACCCTCACCTCGCAGGGTTGTCGTGGTTTGACATGGAAGTGAATTTTTTCCAGGAAGTTGGGTCAAACCAATCAGTGGTCAGGTTTGGATATTGACACCTGGAGTGACCACTGAAAGTATGGACACGCCTCTGAGAACACAGGGGGTTAAAAGCAAGAACTCCCAGGGGAACTGTCTCTTTGGTTCCAGTCGTCAAAGAGTGCAGACTCTCCCCTGCCCAGCCTTAGGCTGGGTGGGGGAGGGGAAGCCGCGCGGCCTCGTCCAGGTAGGCCGAAGGGCTGAGGGTCTGGAACCGAGCCAGCTCCTGGATGGAAGGGTGGAGAGAAGCGGAGATGCCTTTGTCCGTCCCTGCCCCCCCCCCCCCAGAGGGAAAGTGACAGAGAGCCTGGCGGCACCTGGAAATTTGCCAACAGAGGAGAAGGAGAAGGGGGGGGTGATGCCCAGCGTGGGAGACGGAACGCTGGACCAAGATATCAGCCTTCCAGGGAGTCTGAACGTTTAACCCTTTCCAGGAAATGAGGGCTTTGTAAAATATTACTCCTCCTTGATTTGTAGTGGAAGAGAGATAGTCCGGGACCTGAGATGTTAGAAAAAGAAATATTTAGGTGGGAGGAGATGATGAAGTAGCTTTTGACTGGACTTTTCTTGTTAGCCATGGACTGAACCAAAATCTCCTGCAATAGAGACTGCATTTTAGGGGGATGCAGTGGTGACCCAAGGAGACCTGCTTCAGCTTCTAAAAACACAGGAATGGCAAGAACAGAAGAAAGTTGAGGATGGAATGGTGATGCCCTCTGTCTTTGGGAAAGAAGATGATTTTCTGTTCTTGGACCCTCGGCCCCAGGGGAAAATGGGGGGGACGGTAGTCCCAGGATGAGAAGCTGAACTGTTGTGTCTTTGGGTCCATGGCAAAGCATCCTTAAAGGAGCCCTATGAGCAGTCTGTCCATGCACGGTGGTGAGAGCACTGTGACATGGAAAGGAGAGTGTCACACTGGCAGATTTTCTCCGGGTGTGACATGTGTGACAGGGAAACACAGGGTGTGGCAACTGTGTTTTCTGGGGGGTCTGTGGTGCAAGAGAGACTTCTCTCTCCCTTGATAGTTTGAGTATTGATTATCTGAAGGGTGGTAATTTGATCAGGAATCCCGGGTGATGTTTCATGGTGGGTGTTTTAGGAATTGGGAGGAGGAGGGGTGTTTTAAAAGGTCTTCATCCTGGATTTAGTTTATGTGTTTTCAGTAGTAGTAGTAGTAGTTTAATAAAGTTTTTTTCCCCTTTGTTATTAAGCTTGGGCCTGCTCTGCTCTGTTCCTGATAACATCTCACAGCATTTATTTAGGGAAGGTGCATTTTCATGGGGACGCTGGCATTGTGCCAGTGTCAAACCATGACAAGGGTACATCTACAGAATCTAGGACAATAATATTTCTATTATTATGATACTACCACAGGTATCACTGTGGACGTACTTGCTGTATTCCCACTGAAATTCTGATAAACTTCTTTGCCTATTACGGAGCAGAGCATATACTGATTGATACTGTGTTGACAAAGTAGACACCTTTCACAAGCTCTGTCTATTCTTATTTCATACATATTGCTCCAGCATGAAGTTTCTCTTCTGTGTGCCGAAGAAAAGCTCATAACCAATTTCTCAATTTTTCCTGCATAAATTACAAGTGGAAGCTTTCTGCAACTGTAAATTGCCTCACCTTCATACAGCTATTCATACTAGATATTTCAGCCTTTAAACCATGCAGGCAATAATGTGGTCTATGCCTATGACATAAAATACACCTGCTGGACAATTCAACAATAAGTATGTTCTATAACATTAAAACAACTAAGGAGACTTAAAAGACAAGTAGAAAATCACCCCACTTAAGAAAACCCCAAGCTTTCTTTCTCAACAACATTCTTCTTCTGAGAAGACAACAATACTGGAGATTCTTTTCCCATTATTATTACTCACAGACTAAAATGCACAAATTTACACTGAAGTATCAATGCATGGAAAGGGGCCAGTGCTCCTTTTAAAAAATGCCTAAAAATAAGGCTTCAAATTAGGTAAGAGGTAACTTAGGTAAGTGTATATTATCTACCTTAATGATACAATGATGAATGGAGCAGAAGGCATTTGTGGTTTCCCAGGAAAAAAAATGTTGGCATTGCATGGCTGGAATCAAAAACTAAACTGAATTCCTAGTATTCCTGTCCACCAAATTAATAGGGTTTTCAAGGTAGATTTTTGTCCTTTACCATCACAGGAGAATGATCATTCCCTCATTGCTTCTTTTCTTCATACTAGTAATAGTCTATCATTATATTCAATATACAGTAACTCAACCATCACTTGCCTTTTTTACTGTCATTTTAAACATCTGACCTACTTAACAGGTTAATTCTTCTTTTTCTCAGGCACAACATGCTCAATGAAGAAAATATTGTGTCTTAGGCATTTGAAGAGACTTTCAGATTGATATATACTCAAATATAATATGGTCTCTACAACCTTCAAATTGCCATTACAGAAGTGTCAATGGCATTCAAGACCAGCAGAACTGAATACACTTTCTTTTGACATAATTTTGGATCAATCTGAATATAACAGTGAAAAGAATACGTCCCTGACTACTTAAGAGGTATCAACATCTCATTACCAATGAGAGAATTATTGTAATAAATGTGTACGTAATCATTTTTTATTAAAAAATATATATACCTTAATGACAAATTCTGTACTTTATAACTTACCTGAGAAGTAATTTTAGGGAAAAAATGCTACAATTACTATTATGAAAAAATTGGAAGAGAAAAACATCTAAGTCTTACATTCTAATACTAACTCTCACAGCTAAAAGTAGTGTGATATTAAAAAAGAAAAATCAAACTTCTCCAAAGTAGACAATTAAAAAAGAGACGCTAGACTCTACAATGCATTCATAAATTCTGATATTAAAATAGTGTACCTTTAAACAGCATTTGTTCACACGAAAGAGGATATTCTGTGACTTAAATAATCTTACAGAATTAGGGTGCATAATGTTTTGCCTTTTATGTTTTCTTTTTTTTAACCAAAACTTATTTTGTTCATGCAGCAACACCATTTTACTGAGCAATTTCAAGGCCCTTCTTCTGCAGATATCCAAGCTTTTCTTGAAATTTTAACTTTATAGCTTTGCAAATAATTATGCATGAGCAGAATTTAAACTTTGAACTCAGCTACGTCAGTCAAAATGTTTTAATGGAAAAAGGAATATTTAATGTGACAAAACACACAGTGCAAATATGTAGGCAGAGGGCTTAAAACATGAAACAGAAAATAACAGAATTTTTAAAAAGGAGCAACACAAACTAATTTTGTGTGATACTTATAAACATATTCTTGTTGAAATTACTAATTATCACTTACACTAAAGTAATGATATTACTTTTGGATCTCAAATATTTTAAAATATGCTAAAACCTTTGGGTTTTTTAAATACTTTTGTTGGTTGGCTTAAATGAAATTTTATGCCAAATGATATATTTGAAGATTCAGAGATTCATACTCTTTGTGTGCCTAAATGTCATGCAATTAGTAAAACTTCTATCCTGACTACTGAAACTTCGAATATTAAAATATTTGCAGTGCTTTAGGTGATAGAAAATTACTATTACCATTGGGATCATAGGTAATTTAAGTGTGGGTGTATCAACTCCTGTGAATATTTAGATGTTATTTTATTGAAATTACTAATATAATGGGTACACAATTTTTTTCCCATTGCACGCTTCCACAATTCCTGTAGAGATATGCTGCCCTAAAAAGCACAGAAGAGAACAGAACTATAGAATCATTTAGACTGGAAAAGAACTTTAAGCTTGAGTCCAACTGAAACCTAAAACTGCCAAGTCCACCACTAAACAATTCAAGATTAATCCTCTTCAGTATGACAGCCAAATTATTTTTGAAGGAAAGTCCTTATAAGGACTTAATGAGCTTTAAACTCAGATCTTTTGCTAATTAAGCTTAATTTTCTTGACACTCTGTGTATACATGCCTTCAGGGAATAAGCTGCTCCCTGACTTAAGTCTCCAAAAGCAAATGTATGATTGTAGGAAATGAAAAACAGCAATGTGAAAGAAACTGTAAACTACATTCTTTGTATTGTAATGTCAATAGAATCTATGAACTATTTTTTTAAAAGTCACTCACATTCATTAATTTTTACTGAAAAGCTGCCATAACTGAACTACACAATTGAGATATACTGTGATCCTAAAACAGTAATCATACATGGCTTAAAGAGTTGAAAAATTATTGAATAGTTACAAAGGAGTCTATTTTCCTAAAGAGTGATTAAAATGTTTTTTGCATATTAGTAAGTTTTAGTTTAATTCTTAGATACTGTGAAACATTAAAGTCACATTGTTTAAGTAACAAACAAGTGATCAAAAACTGTGTTGCATGCACCAAGATTTAATTACCTCTAGAGGAGGGACTTGCACACACATATAAACTGCAAGCATAGTATCTGTATTACAAGACTAATTTCCAGTTTATAAACTATAAAAGTTGCTGTAGAATTAAATTTTTACTGATTTATAGTTTACATCTTCATGTTATTTACTGTCAAGTACTTCTAATTAAGTTTTTGGGGCAGTAGAGTGGAAGTGGAAGTTTCCTAGATCCAGCACTTTCAACCATGCAGTCTTCTCTGCAATGTCTTTTTTACTTCATTGAAAAAAATGGCAGTTGGGTAAAACCATCAAATTCTTCAAAATAGCAACAAGAATCTCTTAAGAGGGACACAGTTAACTTCATTCAACAAAACCGTCAGTTTGACAAGATGCAAAAACGTTCACTTATACAGCACCATATGAAGTAAAGTTTCAAGCTAACACTCATGAAGAATGTCCCAGAATCACTGTTTTAAAAAACCCTCACTTAATGCCTTTTTCCTGTCATTGGAAGACTAACATTTAAAAGGACATATTACTAAAGGCAAACAGATTGAAATAAATCATATTTTATCTTATGAAATCCAGCTTATTATATAAATTTATTAAAATACTGTCTTCTCCATACCTAGCCAAAGAATATAATCATGCCTTTAGTCAGGAAGCTTAATGATCTTAAGATCAGAAGGTATGCTGAAATACTACCATAAAAACAGCAAAAAGCAGAACACTTGGTGTCAAAACAAACCATTTACTAGAAAGAAACCATACATTACCCCAGTTTAGAAAGGCTCTTGTAAAATCAGTCCTGTCATGTGTAGATTATCATTATGTATCTGTCACGCTGATGATGTCTACACTGAATAAGCCCAAAGAATTTGCTCTATAAATCTGAATTTTGACTGACTTCATACTGACCACCAACTTAGACACAGGTATCACTAAGCTGGATTGGACATGGGTAACTATGAGATGAAGAAGAAGTGAGGATCACATTATTTCAAAAGCAGTTCTTAAAATTAACTGTCTTCATGCATTGGTGATCAGCAGAATAAGTTAGAAAAGTTTTTCTGTTGAGGTTCTGCACAAGGATTCATATATAATTAGATGTCTGTAACAAAATTAACCAGACAGTCTGTCAGAAGTACATGGTGTAGAAGCACAGAGTATACTGCTATGAAGCAATTAATACCTTTGCATATATATCAGAAACCAAAGGAAGAAGCCAAGGAAGTAGCTTGGTAATAAAATTATTTCTAGATGTCAAGATTTGCTGATGCCAGCTGTTAAAATTCTATTAAAAATGCAACAATTAAACTGCTGAGAAGCAATTACCACAACAGGGGAGGAAAATGCCACTGCTCTTGAGGTCAAAGATGTAACATTACAAAATCACTACCTCACTAGAAAGAATAAAAAGTTTCTTATTCCCACATGGTTAATGAATGAAGATTACCCTTCTGGCTGATCTTGCGCACAACACAATCACCTAATGTGCACAGGTACTTTTGACATTTGTCTTCACACTTACTGGAAAAGCAAAGTAAAAAGTAACCAGGGATAAACTCTTGAGAGACAAGGATGTGTGGATGGGAGAAAGAGTGCAAACAAGAAAAAAATTATACATAGCTAATTAAATAATAAAATAAGTTATAATAAAAGCTAAAACAAGAAAACAGTAAGTGCAGATGTGGTGAAAACAGAAGATAAACTGCAACACTACACATGCTCTTCCCGCCTCCACAGAAACAACATTTAGTGTTGGACTAAATACTCTGATGTCATGGAGGAGGTAATTCACTTCTTTTGTAACAATGCTTGACACATTAAAACTAAAGGAAAATGAAACTTTCAGGTCATCAGAACAAACGACTGGTTTCAACCAAGAGTCTAACTGCATATAAACACACTACTTTTGTCCCTTTCTTTCTGTGTATGTACATGAAGTGCCTCTCATCTTACCCAATAATCATTATTTACTTTATCTGTATATTTTTCAGTTTATAATAACTTCAAGGAAAAAGGCACCAGCGTAATAATATGGTCTTGCTCAAAAAACAATTTTTTTTTTGCCTGTCATTCTGTTCAGTAGAAAAAGAGTGAAAATAAACCCTGAATGCTTCTTCTTTTTCTTAAGTATACAACACTTTCTCTTCCATACCTCACAATTAGCTATTAAAAAAAGCTCTGCAACGCAGCAGCGTTGTAATTTAGAATTTTTCAAGTGGCAGTATTTTTAAAGAGAGCTAACATTACTAGGGGGAAAATACAGTAATAATAAACTACTCAATTTTTATACAACCATAAGCCCCAAAGTAATTTCACAACCAAGGCCACTGCTGTTATCTCCAGCTTGCACACAGGAAGCAGGACAGAAGGCAACTAGCTCTGCACAGCCTGGAGGGACACTCACAGGCCACAGAGAGCAAAGAGTAGATTTCACATTCTCTAGGAACTCCAGACTGGAATTACTACTAAACACTTACGAAACACCAGTTAAGTACTCAATACAAAACCAACCACAGATTGTTAGAACAAAAAACTATGTCATCAACTAATGAATTCTGGGAAAAACATGCAGCAGAAAATGTTACTACTTGCTACAGGTCTTTCTAAAATGTCTGTCCCCATTTTTCTTATAAACCCCCTTTAGGTATTGAAATGTTGCAATAAGGTCTCCCTTGATCCTTCTCCAGGTTAAGCAATCCCTAACTTTCAGTGTTATTACATCGCAGTCTTTGCAGTATTCACAGCCTATAGAAGTTGTACAGATACAGCACGAGGGAAACTGAAATACCTAAATCTCAAGTCCTAACATGCACCAATTACTTACAAAGTAATTACATACCAGAAGTCTAAGCACCATCTTAGATATTTTCTGAAGGACTATGTTCAACAGGGTCACTTCAATGTAAATCAGGATTTCTAATAATTTATTATTATTAAACGCATGAAAATCAGAAACACATTAATAAAACATCAAGATCTTGACTCTTCTTCAATCTAACAAATGTGATTATAAAGTAATTTTGTTGAAGGATAAGACATCTAACATCTATTAAATACTCAATAAATCTAGGTCAGAATAATGCAGTAATCAAAACATGTAGCTGAAAAGTGATCTTTGTGGAAATTTCCCACAAAGCCTTGGACTACATACCCTGTCAATTAAAAATTATTACATTTTGTACCTCCTATATTTATGCTGTATATATTAACCTAACCTATAGTTATATATAGGTAGTTTTCATAGGATATTAAAATATTTGTATCATTTCTTTCTCCAACAGACATGCACACCTTTTACTCATCACTTCAATACGCAGTTATTTCGAAATGGCATCCTTTGAGGTCCTATAGCTTTACTATACAAATTAATTTCCCTGGCTTATTTCTTTTTGCATGTGTTCCAAAATGTTTTCAATTTTTCTGTAGCCTCAGCTAAGCAGCTCTAAAATTATGAAAGTAATTTACAGATATGCTGAATGGTTCTATATAACAACAGGAGACCTTCACAGCTGCATCAAAAAACCCTTTGCTTTCACCAATCACACTCCATTTTCATTAAATATGCTCTCTACTTCCTACCTCAAGATCTCTTTAACCATTTTCATATTTACATGATCCCTGGATTTACTTTCAGTGACAAATTTTAATTAGATGGTGTTTGTCCACCTCATTTAAGTCATCCATTTTACTGAAAACTTAAATTACTTTCTGCAGATTCACTCAAGTTAGTTTTTCCACACATCACTCACTCCTTCTATGCAAAAGAAAAAAGTGAAGAAATTAAAATGTATCTGTCGCACTATCTATGTCAAATAAGAAGATGAATATAGTCAAAATGTATGTACAGTGGGGGTACACTGTTGCAACTAGAGGTCTGTCTAAATCTCTTGCAATTAGAATTTTGCATTTTAAAATGGAATATTGTTTTGTTTGCGATGGAATCAGCTGCAATTTCACATTTTAAAGAGCTTTGACCTGAACATCACTGTTACTTGTGAGAAAATGTATAATCTCATAAATATATTTTTGGTAAAGTGTTTTTATAAAGTGTAATCTAAATAATGCAGAGTTCACTCAATCATATTTCTGTCCATGTCAGTGCTATTAATCATATACGTAATCTTATCGTGGCTGATATCTATTACATGGCCATAGTCCAAAACACTAGTAACTATGAGAAAGTAGTTATGATACTTACATTGGTAAGGTGAATGACTCCTTTTGAAGTAACAGAGCAGCCCATGAAACCAACATACTGCAGCTCAGGGCAATGTTCAGCAAAAGCTTTCACTGACTGATCTGTCACCTACAGAAAAGACAAACAGGTAACAGTTGAATAGGTGATATAAGCACATACTTAACACAGCTTAAGAAATTTCTATGTAACATTGGCAAGCAGCTCATTTAGACTTTTAGTACTATTATAACCACTACTATTATTTGTTTCAAGAGTTTGAGAGGGATTATTGGGTTTGCATAGTTTGCATAGATATGCATAGACATATATACATGAAAATTAGGAAGAAAAATATTTCTGGCAGAGTTAGAGAAAAAAGAAACACAAGGCAAGAGATGATATCCACAAATTCAGATCTTACTGTCATCCTATTTATGACTTGCAAATAGCCCAAGAGACAATTCTACCCATTATTTTCATAAATTATATACAAAAATGAAAATATAACAAATTAGTTATTGTCATCCCATAGACTCCTGCTATACCCATCATTGACTTTGCAAAGAATTTGAATTGTATGCTATCTTGAATTTATATGCCTTGTCTTGTATTTCTTTTTAACTAAAATACAGCAACTGAAGATTTCAACTGAAAAATAATATTACATCTGTTTCTTACATGAGACTAGGTAATCTCATGGCAATATACCACTGTGTCAGTTATCAGCCAAATGGAGATGTTATCTAGTTTATTATTGAGATTTATTTATTTATACAACTATTTTTCATATATAATTAAGTTTGTCTGGTAAAATTTAATAACTATAAAACACAATCTATGGTATAAATACATTGCTTTTTAAGTAGACTAAATTATCAGAAGGAACTTCGTGAAGAATGTAATACTTACATAAGTACACTTACGACACCTATACACCTTCCTTTAAGCAAGTAAGGTTTGTTTCTTTTTTTTTTTCCCCCCTCTGAGAAGTATATATTCCCAGTGCAAATGGCAGTAATGAAAAACCATATACTGACTGTGGGACAAAGCCTGTATTTTCCAGCTACATGGCTCAGGAATGCCTCACTGTGTCTGGAATCCTAACTCCTGAATGCTGAGAATATTCAGAATGTCTATGGATGTCTTCCTGTTCCCATAGAATCGAAAAGAAAAAAAAAGTTCTTAAATATGTAGCACACAGCTGAGCCTCAGGTGAATTCATATAGGAACACTATTCCTGCTGTGCTTTGGATCACCATCACCCAGAGCTCCAACTTGCCCAAGATGTCACATTCCTGCACCCTGGCAGCATATGATGACCTTGGTGAGGACTCTGGCAGAACAACTTTTGACAAGATAACCCAGAGATATGGGTTTATAGGCCCACTACCTCATAAAAGCTGTATGGCTTTGGGGTTACTGAAAATTGAGAAACCCGCACTAGGTCTCTAACAAAGCAACAATTTCTCAGCAACTAGAGATTTTTACTGCTGCACATCTGCCAAATATATGTAAAAGGAAGCCTTTTCATATTGTGTATTTAGAACCCGATTAAATTGAAAACAGGCCAAAAGGAAAGGAAAAAGTGTCAGCTGAACAGATTCAATAACGAATTGTGTAGTGGTCATAGGGTAACTGCAGAGACCCATGTCTCAGGCCTGCCTGCTTGAACAAAAGCAAACCACTATAGTAAGAAATTTATTCTCTGATTTGATCTGACACACCCTTGCATTTTTATTTTTGCACACTCCTCTCAGTTAAGGACAGCCACATCAACTATTATTTTTTGAGATATTGATCACCAAAATCCTGTGATAAATACTATCACAAGTCAAAGGCTTAGAAATTTACAGTTCTTATGATGCTACCAGAACCAAACCAGGGCTGGAAAAAAAAAAGTGTATCTCCTATAGAAAATAAATTAAAACCTCTGATGCAGCTAATGATCTTAGAGAAGGACTCTATTACAATCTTAGTCTACCCTCCCTATAGAAGATTCAAGTGTAATTCTCTGTTGCAGACAGCTTTGTCCTACCTATCAAGAAAATGTAGTAATGAAAAATCAGTAGCATAAATGCCTAATAATGAACAAAATCATTACAGAGCTTAAAACTTCAATCTACGAATTTCTTACTTATGGCTAACATTTAGGTGCATGAAGACTTTGAAAAATGACATTTTGAATGCAAATAATAAAATTGCTATGTCTTAAAATATCTTCTTTCCATACTATAGTATTTTCTGTAATGTAAACAAATCCTGTGGAAAAAATAGTTTTATAAAAATTAATAACAGTAGAGTATGACCATTTATACTAAATAGTTTACAAATTAGCAGTGAACCTTTTCAGTGCTTTTTAGACATGCATCATCTTTTTAATCAGAAAAAGATTCTTCATTACCTCTGTATGCCTCATCATTTTCCAGTCAAAAGGAGTGTGACATAACCTGATTATGCTTTACAATTACTGTGGTAGTTCAGACACATATTTTGCTACTGCAAACAACTTCTTCTTAAATTTTGACTTATAAATAAAAAAGCAGTGTTTCTGTCTTGTGCTGTAAGACAATAAAACTCCACTATCTGGAGAAGATTACTTCAACTTCTATTGGGAAACACTCTAAAAATTGTTTTAATCAACTGTACCTTCCTCTCAGCAGCCTTTGTTACACCAGTATCTAGGAATTCATTACTACTTTTTCTGACCCTATGTCATTTATAGCAATTGATTTTTTTTAACAACATGCTTCCCATTCAGACAGCCTGTAATGAAGACCACTTGATATTCTGTTTGGTTAAACACTTTAAATATGACTCCACTTTCCTATGATTGTATTAGCTGGGAAAGAATATACATATATGTATTTCTATATTTACATACACACATACTTGCAATTTCATTAAAATGGCTTCTCCTAAGATGAATGTAATAGACTATGCATGGAAATACCAGATCAAAATACCTGTAATCTAAACATCTGCTAAAAGGTTAAAAGGTAAAATTTATATTACACCTTTTTGTTTTTCATTTTTTGCAGGGTTTGGGGAAAACAAGAACATGTTGTGACCTGGAATTTATTTTAAATTTATATGTAAAATGACAGTCAAGTAAAATTACCTAGTTTTCATTTAGAACAACAGACAACTAAATTCTATCAGTCTTTACTTATATGTGGCTCAAAACTATAGTGATACAATGTTGGTATGCATAGGTTTGGTTGGTTTTTTTTTTTTTTTTTTCATTAGACCTATTTGTATCAAGGAAAAAACAAGTAGGTAAAATTCAGCCATATCTGAAATGATGATCAGACATTGAGATGGGCTTCCCAGGGAGATGGTGGAGTCCCTGTCCTTTAAGGTGTTTAAAGGAAGACTGGACATGGCACTCAGTGCTGATTGACAAAATGTTTGGTCAAAGCTTGGACTTAAGTTACCCCAGAAGTTTTTCCAACCTAACTTATTCTGCAATTCTGTGATACAGAAGCAACAAAGTTGAAGTTCAAGGATGGTTCTAAGACTGGAAACATCTATTCTTCTGCTTAACTAGGATTTCTTCTTCTTCATCATCTGCAGTACCCAGCACCAATGGTTTCTATACAGACTTAAACTTCTGTACTAATTCCAACATGCAGCCTGGGTCACTATTTCTATCAGACATAGATGCCAGAAATAGTAACCTCTTTCACCTTATGAATATGTTTTACACCAGCAAGAGATGGTCTATTCAGTAGAAAGACAGAAAAATAAGTGAGTGATGAAAAGTATGGAAAATTAGCAGTGATGTGTATGCAATGATTATGCACCTTAACACTGCCTCTTTGTTATGCAATGTGTAGCTGTACATTAAATCTTCACTACTCAGGAGACAGAACAGGTACATAAAATATGTATTGTAAGTATGGCTTCTGTGAACTAACAAATTTTTAAACAACTGACATTATGATGTATTATACAAACAGATTAGACTAACATAATCTAAAACTAGATTACCATAAAAAAAATGCAGTTCTACAGAAATGACCCTTGTCAACAGAGACAGAAATTCACACACAATTCTATTATAGATTACAGTACTGTTCTTCCAAGAATCTTTAGTAATTGGATTGTCTAGTCGACCTTCACTGACTTTCATTCATCGTGTCTTGCTTCATGTTAGACTTGCTTTGAAAAAGTAATATAAGATGATGAGGACAGATTTATAAGTTATGCACTAAAGCATTGTGAATGGGAAATACGCTGGTCTGGAACTAATGGCACAGATTTTCCTCCTATCAAAAAGATCTATGGTAAGTGAGATATGATTAAATAATTTTCTTTTTATGTATTGCAGCCTATTATATACAAATTCCAGTTCTGCATTGTTCTACATAAATTCAGTATTTTGACTACTCTGAGTTAGATTTTTTAAGTATTAGTTTATTTTACATTCTATTCAACAAATGAAAGTACAAAAAAGAAAAAGCAGAGATGATAATTCAAAAGGAAAGACTGAGGTGCAACAATAAAAGCCACTCAAATTCCAACTAAAAAGCCTCACAATAAATGAACACCTACAGAAGCTCAAACAGAAGTAACTGAAAAAATAGATAGGAATATAAAAAACAACTAGCACAGAACGAATACCATGTTCTCTTATTTAACAAGTGCACTGGACTGTCTGCAAGTAGATCTTAATATGTAATTTTTCCATGCAATATACATAAATAAAAGTTGCAAAAATATTCCTCAGAAGAATAAACTGTGCTAGAGTAAAAATATGCTGTCACGTAAATATAGAAGAGTCATGAAGCTAAGTATTCATTACACAAGGCAATACTAATGGTAGAAGAAACCCTTTTTCTCCCAATTCCTTACTCCATAAATTTTTTCTCCATGTTCATCAGACACCAGCTTAAGCAAGCTTTATTTGGGCACCAAAGGAAGAAGGAAAGAGTCAGTGAGGGCTTACTAAAATTCAGGTTTATATTTGAAAAGATTAAGTTTGCAAAAAGCTCATCTGCCAATTCAGTCCTAAAACTTCCTTGCCTTACCCTATGCATTGTTTTCTGCTACAGATTGAGGCCCACATGCCACTCACTCTGAAACCTGCCCTGTATGAAGCATGTGGCTACACCCTCCAATACAGTGTTTAAGGTCTCACATATTCAGTGTGCATTTCCCTGGTCTGTCTCCTCTGAAAGTGTGCAGTTAGCCTAAATGATGGTATAGTTTTGGTTTAACACTTTTTTACCAAGACTTCTAGAATATATTAATTTCAAAAAATGCAGGTAAATCACGCAGAGCAAAAGCATTTACAAGGGACTAATTGAGATCACAGGTGAATTCAATTAAATTCACAAGTATGCAATACAGACAAAAAAATAAATACAAAGCAAAAAGATTGCTGATATACAAAAATATATGCTGTAAACCAAGGCAGTCAGACTACCACAGTTCCATCAGCAAGTAAGAAATTAAATATCATTACATGAGTATCTTAAAAAAAACCAAAACACAATAATGAAGCAGTTTTGAGAGAAGATGCTTTACAATATGTGTGCACTTACACAGGTACTTCCTAGTTAGCTTAAAATTTGCCTTACTGTCGCTGTAATAAAATTATCGGATGATGCCTCTTTCCCATAAAGGGAAAGATTACCTTGCCTCTCTTTTGACTAACACTTTCAAAACTACTTTTTAGGGTCAAAAGAAAGATCAAAATATTACCGTGGAATAGTATTAAATTTTACACAGTTAAACTAAAGCATATACTTTAAAAATTTTAAGATTATACATCTCTCCCTAGTCCTGTGAGTAGGAAATTACAAGTAAATTCTGTTATAATTTAACCACATTTAAATTAAAGTAAAAATTCAATTTCATTTTTAAATTACTTTCTGCCGGAAGCTGCAATACTCAAAGTATTTACTTACAGATTTAGTCCTAAGGTTCCACCAAACAAACCAGGGCACTCAATAGCATCAGTTCCTAACAGTATTTTAATAATATAAATTCTTAGGAATACATTATACTATTAGATTGACCATAAAGATAAACCAAAGTGATTTTAAATTAATGGTAATTCAGCACAAACTTATCTTAAAAATACACACAAATAAAAACTGCTATATACAAATATAGGGCTCTTTTGCCATACCTCCCTCAGAAAACAAAAGGCAGAAATTGTGCAAAATGAAGGTTATGTTCAAAAGATTTATTTAAAACTTAAACTAGAAAGGACTTTTCCTGTTCAACAGGCCTGATATGCTGCCTGCTGTCCACAAGCATCAACTTAAGTTATATTTGTCATAAAAGCTGTGACAAAGTAATTATTATTGGCAAACATGCATTTAATTCATGACCCCATATTGCAATTACAGAACACTGACAAAAATAAGGCATAGATAATCTGTCATCACGCTCAAATTCTTAGGACATCCAAATTTCATTAGTGAACAGTAGAAGGCAAGGCTCATCTTGACTAACTGCCTGAAAGTATTTCTTCACCTTCAGTAAATTCAACAACTTGCTTAATCAAAACAGAAATTCAGTAACTTCGAGCTTTAAGTACCAGTAGTACTACCAATTTCTATGAGCACTCAAAAGCAAAATATAAGTATTTCAATTCCTGCATCTTTGAAGGAAATAAACTGAAAAGGAAATGATGACCATTTTTTAAGATATACTTTTAATGATTCTGTTAGATCCTCAATCTTTTCACAATCCCGGTCTATAACTTTGAGTGGTTCCTTTTCATTACAAAAAGATCTTTTTACAAAACAAATGTGTAGTCTTTCATAAAATAAAATGCTCCTTACTAATGGCTGCAAAACATGTTCCATTATTAACTGAAAGGGATTCATTAATTCATCAACATAAGTGATTTTTTACAAACAAGTTAAAAACAAAATTTCTTTGTAAGTATTTTAAGATAAACTTAAATTTAGATGTCCTGTGCACCCCTGCTACCTCAGACCTCATGAGAATATATACTCACTCTGAGGCATTTTGTAAAAATTCACTACCCCAGCTTCACATTTGAGGGGAGGGGAAGAGTGAAGAGAATGGAACTGCTGTCCTTACTCTCATCGTTATGCATCACTCCAGGAGTTAGTATCACTAATCTGCCCATGACACAATGACACAAGAGGAGAAGACAGACTTGAGTGTAAGCGTTGAAGAATTAAAAGGATCATTTTACATTACATTTACCAGGTGGCCTCATCACCTACGTAATAGTAGCATCAACTACTTTAAAACACCATAAGTATGAAAACAACCCCAAAATTTTGCAGTATACTCAATTCAATACTCAGGGGAATCATAATTTTATAAGGTACCCTTTTAGAATACATGTGGATTTACAAAGTTTCTCCCTGGTTTTTAAGAGGACTGAACAACTGGCTATCAAGACCAGTGTTCCTGCTTTATCTTGGTAATAGTGAAAGGGTATACAAATCATCCCTAATTACTCTAACACAATTTTTTAGATACAGAACTCTACATACCTCTGTTAAAGGCCACACAAAATATTCCTTCCATTTCTGTGGCACAGAGTATCACTTTTTAATCTTATTTTCCTTTTGTTACTGATGATTCTAGGCATCAAAAGATGACTTGTTCTTTTCTGGTCTACTTTATCCTGCAAATTATATTATATAAACAAAACAACACCCTTGGAACATATACAGTTTGAAATACTAAATAACTGTAGACAACCACTATCATCAAACTGGTTTAAATATCTGGGTTAGAAAATAAATCTAAATTCTCAATATAAATTAACTATGATTCCCATTATCTCACAATTCTATTAAGTACAGTTTACATGCATTTGTATTAAACAAGACTATCAGCACACCCTAATTTATTTGTTGAAAAATGCAAATAAAATTGTAATAGCAATTCTTCATTTAATAAAATACTGCCCTCCTCCCAAAAGAGAAAATTTATTATCAAAATATGTTTACTCTGGACTTAGAAAATGCTGCTTCCAAAACTAAACATCTTTCACCAAACAGCACGTATCATAACCTGGTAGACTACAAAATGTCAAGAAAATTAAAATTAAAAAATTAAAATAAAAAAGAGAGTACCACTGCATTTAAAATTTTGTAACAAGGGTCACACACCAGGAATACTGTATATTTACAAATGGTTATAGGAAAAAAGAATGTTTCTCAGCATATTTTTTAAGCAGAAGAATGCACGATAATTTCTAAAAATTAAAAATAATATTCCCCTTTGCTTTCACAACACTCAATCAAAAAGACTAATGTGTCCACATGCTAAGAAATATGTATATTTTTATTTAGTACCATTCTGAATACAAAGGAAGAAAAAATTTCCATGTGACCACAAAATAGGTCCATGGTTCAGTGGTCTAGCAACTTAGTATTTCCTCCTTGTGTAAGAAGTGTATGAATAAAATATTCATTCTCTCTGGGACAAAAGATGACTTTGCATTATCTTCACTTTTAATACCTCCAGAGCTAAAGAGGCATATTTCCTATTCCGTATTTTGAGTAAAAAAAAACCTCACAAAACCCCAGTTTATTCAACAGCTTTTCTGTTCACCCTAACATTACCAAAATATATTTAAAAGCAAGTAACTCTTATTTTCACTTTCTCTGTGCAATTTGATCTTATACATTCCCATTAAATTTATTTACTCAGGCAAACATATCTGTTTACCACAACTTCAAGGTTTTTAAAGGGGGCTGGAAGTTTATTTTACAGTACAGATTCATGTAACAAGTGTTTTATGCTTATACTGTTTCCCTTCTAAAATGGCCTCACAAGATCATGGTTGATATTCACAAATAGTGGAGGTCCTGGTCATGAAAACTATTAAATACTATTATGTCTACATCCTCTCGATTAACTCCAGGAGCATTCACAAATAAAAACATATTTCATTTGCCTGATGACCTTCTAAAGGTTACTCTGATGACCTTCGAAAGGCCTCCTACATACTTAATTTTTTTTTTTTTTTTTAATTTCCCTAGTCAAGAATATGAAAAATCCATGTCCCTTTCATTAAATTGCCTCTGTAGCAATCACAATCACCTCTGTAGCATAAGTTTGTTTTGTCATCACATCCCTCTCATAGGTAAAACTAATCTATCATTCTCGTAGTGTTTTTATTTCATGTGAAAAACTTAAATACCAACTTTGACAACACTCCCACTGCTATCATACAATACCAAATCAAAAACAATTGCTTCTGACAGATTCTCACATATTAAAGCTTTTGTTTATTACAAAGAAACAGAACAGTATGAAGTACTGTAACTCCCTCTTTACCCAAAATAATTATATGCATCACTGTGGTGTGGTATGCTACAGGGATAAATATTTCTCACATTCTTCACTAGGTCTAAGTTTCTTCCGTGAAACAAAGTGTTAAAGAAAGTGATAAAAAAAGTGAAGCAAGCCAAAACACTAATAGAAAGTGATGTACCTATAACCAGACCCCTTCATCCACTCAACATATCATATTCCTAGTATGCAATTCATTGAATAATACAAGTTTGTGACATCTACATAACATTAATATATATTAATATGACAGTGGTACCAGAGCCACTGTAACCTGAGGCTAACACACACACACACAGACAGCAAATACCTGGTACTTACTTAAGTCTACAAAACCTCCATATATTTTAAGAGTAAAAACAGGTTTGATGCCATGACATCAAATGTTTATTTTAAGAGTTGCTAAATATGACTGAAAACATACTCTTATCATAAAATGGTTTGGGTTGGAAGGGATCTCTAAGATTACCTACAACTCTCTCGCCGACAGCGAGGACACCCTGTCCTAGACCAGGCTGCAATGTATCCCAAGCAACCTGACCCTGAACACTTCCAGGGATGGAACATCCACAACTTCTCTGGCCAGCTGTTGCCAGTGACTCACCACCCTCACAGTCAAGAATTTCTTCTTAGTATCTGATCTAAACCCACACTCAAGTTTGAGTTCCTTGCCTTTTGCCCAGTCACACTATGCTCTTGTGAACAGTCTCTCTCCATCTTTCTTGTGAGCTCTGTTCAGTACTTGAAGGCCACAATTAGTGTGGCTTTGGCCCCAGCGTTGGACGCCCCTTGTGGCTTTTGTTCTTCTCGCTCCGGTCTCGGGCAGCTGGGTTGCCCAGCTAGGCGCTGCCTTTTGGTGAGACCGAAGCTGCTGCATGCACGGAGGCTCTAGGGCTGAGCACTCCGACGTGGGTAATGCAGCTTCCGTAGCCGTGCGCTGAGAGGAGGCAAAGGGACAAGAGAAGGCACACCTTGTCCTGCCTGGCTGAGAACGTTTATTTCCCGCGTGGCCGCTGCGGTGGCTGGAGTGGTTCTTCCCAGGTTCTGCGTGAGGGCAAAATGGTGAATGGACAATGAAAGCACTGGGTTAAATAGGGGGTGGGCGGACAGGGGCGGAAATCCCCCTCACCCAATGGGACAGACAACAGGGGAGTGACGTGGACCATGGCAACCTATGGGAACATAACAGAGGTGGGTACAGGGTTCTGGGACAAATAGGATTGCAAGGATGGGGTGACTGGCACAGAACTTTCAGGAAGAATCAGGGAGTGGCAACAAGATGTACATGTAAAAGCTCCTGTGGTAGACAACTTGGAGCAGACCATTGTGAGGGGAAAATGGGGGTACAGAGAACTGACTAACTAACATTTATTAAAATCCCTAACTGAACCAACCCTGCATACAACAAATTAGGGCACCCCAAAGCCTTCTCTTCACTAGGCCAAACCATCTCCATTCTCTCAGCCTTTTGTCACAGGATAGGTGCTCCATCCCTCTGATCACCTTGGTGCCTCCTCTGGACTCTCTCCAACAGCTCCATGTCCTTCCTGTGCTGGGACCCCAGAGCTGGAGGCAGCCCTGCAGGTGGGGTCTCACCAGAGCGGAGCAGAGGGGCAGAATCCTCTCCCTCCCCTGCTGCCTACAGGGCTCTGGGTGCAGCCAGGACACCCTTGGCTCTCTGGGCTGGGAGTGCCCATGGCTGGCTCATGCCCAGCTCTCACCCACAGCACCCCCAAGTCCTTCTGGGCAGGGCTGCTCTCGATCTGTTCATCCCCAGCCTGGGCTGGCACCAGGGATTGCCCTGACCCAGGTGCAGCACCAGCACTTGGCCTTGTTACACCTCATGAGAGTCCCATGGGCAACTGCTCCAGCTTGTCCCGATCCTTCTGGCTGCCAGCCTGTCCCTTGGGAGTGTCAACTGCACCACTCAGCTTGGTGTCACCTGAGAACTTGCTGAGTGTGCATTGAATCCCTTCACCTGTGTCACTAATGAAGGTATTAAATAACACTGGTCCACCGGGGGACATCTCTTGTCAGAGATGCCCATTAGGACTCTGAGCCATTTATCACTACCCTCTGGATGAGACATTCAGCCAGTTCCTTACCCATTTAACAGCCCACTCATCAAATCCATCTCTCTGAAATTTGAACAGAAAAGGATGTTGTAGGGGAATTGTGTCAAAGTCTTTACAGAAGTCCAAATAAATGACATCTGTAACCCCTCCCCTGTCCAATGGTGTAGTCACTTCAACATAGAAGGCCATCAGTTGGTTATTTTAAAACAATGTAACCATTTTCTCTTGTAAAGTTAAGACACTTACAACATTTAGTAGAACTACAGAGTTACGAAATCTTGTTCAAATCTCTTCTTGGGAGTTTTATGGATACAATGTAATTATAATGAGTGATGAACTCTTGTAGCAGTTGAAAAAAACAAGGAAATATATACATGCAGTTCATGTAAAGTAATGTATACACGGTTCAGTCTATATCACAACCCATAGTGAAGATATCTTCACAATTGCATCTGTTTTTCAAACAACTAACCATGTTTTATTTTTCAGGTTTCACACTAGAAACTACACACTAGCTATACACAATGGAAATACAGTATGACATCATAAAGCTGATATAATCAGCTGCAATATTTACCTAAGTTTGCCACCAGCAGTTATCTAGATTGATAATGCAGAAACTGAAAGTTGGCAAAAATACCAAAAAGCTTTCTTACAATCCAGCCTCTAGATATCTCCATCCTATGGCATCCCACAGTTTACAGATTCATCTCCTCTTCCTCTTTTACAAGCATAGAAGGACAAGATTTCCCCAAATTTTCCACTACAGGCCACAGGTAAAAATTCTGTCTGCCCCATGCACCAATACGAATTTCATAGAGGGAACTGTTCAGTTCTGATTATGTGGGCTCTTGTTGAATCATATGGTCACAAATCATAAGAAACATACATATGTAAAGGCAGGGGGAAGGAAAAAAAGTCTTAAATTGTTTATGCTCTTCAAATTGAAGCACAGGATTAAGAAGCTTTTTAATCACCAACAGGTCTCTCATGTCACACAGGAAACAGCAGAAGAAATAAAACAAGGTAATTTCCTGCATATTGCAATAAATAGAAGTTAACATGAGAAAGAAGAACTATGACTACAACTGCATAGGTCTAAGAAAATCATATCATAAGTATAAAGTTTCTTATACTTCAATAACTACTGAAAAATACTACATTAATCAAAATAATATCTAAAAACCAGCATTTTATAGCTCACAAAAATACAAATCATTTAATGGACCCACCCATTCACTGGGATACCACAAGAGGTTTTTAAAATAGTTATATCTTGCTCAAAAACCTTTACATATTAGTCTTCCTGGGTAGCACACATTATTTAATATGAGCCATTATTTTTAAAACAAATGAGAAAACAAAACACAGAATGTCACTCAAATTTCAGATACAAATACTGTTACTGGCATTATATCAATCTGTCTCTTAGGGACAACAGAGAATTTAGCAAATTTAACCAGTCCCACAGTTTTCCTTTTGATATTGTAAGCTGTTAAAACAAAATTACATTCTATGAAAAGTCGTTCTAAAAAGAAAAAAAGTGCAGGAAAAAAGATTTCTTACAATATAGGTTAATGGACATGGTATTATACCCTTATTACTGGCTAACAGACAAGCTATTACGTATTAAGTATCCATGTTTATTCATTTTGTTGCAAGTACTAGAAGTCTTCACATATCATTAATGAAAAATATGTAATATTCCATACTATTCTAGCACACAAAACAGATAAAAGTTGGAGTTCAAATTCTAACTGGAGGAGATTTTTTTTTTAAACACCTTTCAAAAGAATCACAATTTCAGATGCTCTTGGGAAGTGTAATCACTGTACTATCAGTGAAAATGAGAAATATTGCACAGAAGTGGAAATGGTTTTGATTTATGTATGATCTTCACAAAACAGAAATTCTTGATAATAAGAAACCATACAAAGAGGTTTTTTTCTTCAGAGTTTTTTTTTTTTACTTAGTGAACTGCATGCATTACCAGTAATTTAATTTAAAATAAACCTCTGTTACATTAGTCTGATCAAGCAGGAAACAGACATATTCTATCAATCTGATGCAGAATCAGCTTTAAGGCATGAATTAGTTAAAAACCTGAAATGCATCAAACATGATGAAAAGACAGATAGGAAGAGGATGTGATTTAATATATTTCTCTGGTTTACACTTGTATGAAATGTAATTGTTTACATGCTTTCTGATCTAGTCAGCACTGCAGCCAGTGGACATTCAGGCTATTCAGCACAGGCATTATTGGAATGGACTGGACATCAAGATTCTCTTCACAGCAGCTTTGAAGTCTTGTCCCTACATTTACAAATTTAAGTTCTACATAAAATTTTATGGTAGGAAGTAAACATGTTACATCCTGTGAGAATTATTACATGAATGGGACCGGACGACAATGAAAAGTTGCAGGAAAATTAGTCATTAAAATGGTAATCTTCCACATTCACTACTGTGATTGACTAC